>NC_034596.1:107966579-107995977 GCF_900095145.1 Mus pahari | reverse complement strand
ATAGGGAACTTTCGGGATAGCATTTGAAATGCAAATAAAGAAAATGTCTAATAAAATTTAAAAAAAGAAAAAAAAAGAAAAAAGAATATGATCGAAATATACTACATAAAAATAATTTTGAATTTAAAATAGAAAAAGAAAAAGGGCACAGTATATATCACTATATATATATATATATATATATATATATATATATATATATATATTATCTTACTATGGGTCGATTCTTCTACTTCTCCTACCAACTCCAAGATCACTTAATTCCTTCACAATCTTCTCTAGGAATCAAAGAATCCCCTCACAAAATAAAAATTATTCTACCCATTACATTTTTAGGAACAGAAATGTCCCACATCCCAATATGCTTTATGAAACCCACCCTTTCCTTTCTTCAAAACTTAACTCTTACCTCCCTCCAGATCTTTTTGGATAACCTTAACTGATTTTGTCCACGGTGCCCCCTTCCCACAAGTATTCTCCAACCACTATTTAACCTCTTAAAAGGAAATTAAAACCTTCCACCCTACAAACTCGCTACTGAGTCAGCCCAAGATCTAAAAGTTCTGTCAAGGTGGCCCCAAAAGTCACAGCTCTCCCTACAACAATGTCCTTTTAGCTCCTTATAGTTTATTCCTCCCCTATACTTGTGGAAGCACTTTATCAGTCCCAGAACGTGCCCCTTGTACGTTGTCACTATTTACCAGCTCTGTGGCCTTGGCAGCCATAGAAGGTGTCTGGTGGCCTGCCTTGTGCTGTAGGACCCCCTCTTTGGGACCCCCTCAGGTCACGGGAGTCAGGGTATCCCAAGGAAACATGAGAGGCCTTCTTGATGCAAAAGTAAGAGGCAGTTTAATGGCGGAGCTCCGGGTCGACATGTATCTTACACAGAAGACAGAGGAAGTCAACCGCGAGACCCAAAAGTTAGGGGGTTTTATAGGGTAAGGGTCGGGGGATGGGGAGAATTGGCATGGTTACATATGATTGGCTCATTCAAACACATCAAGGCGGTTACAAGTCAGCAGAATAGATTCAAACTGAGTCTTAACAAGCAGGGGGGAAGTTCACAAAGAAAGTTCAGTTTACAGCTTTTCTCCAGAGGAGCTGTATGGCTTATTTATGGCGTAGGGGTTATAAGCTATCTTTTGGTAAACATTCCTGGCTTTTAATACCAGAAAGCAGGGCCTGGCGGGCCATCCAGCTGTTATCACTTTTCTAGCTGTCAGGTAGGACATAAGGCTTCCTGCACCAGTCTGAGTTTAAGATGAGCCAGTTCCAGAGGTAATTAGTAACTCAGGCTGAAGGCAAAAGAACAAAGAACTCTTTTTAGGTGTCTAAGAAACAAATTGAGTTGGGGTCCCACAATGCTAGATTCCACTTGGAGAGTCATAACTCTTTGGTTGCTCAAGCCAGGCTGAAGTTCCTTGGGTCCCCATCAACATTACCCAGTATTTAAACAGCTGGGTCCCTGATGTGGGGCAAGAAGATCTGGGTTGCCACAACTGATATCTGGGAGAATTTAATGTGACCTCTGATTCCACTGGAAAGGTGAGCTGCTCCCCATCTCTGGCCCCAACCCCCAGATGAGCAACCAGTCCTTTTTGTGCTGTGCTTTCGATTAGCTCCATGGTATAGATTTGGACAAGTTAAAGGGACAACTGATATTTTTTGGCCAGAGCTACCCTCTGGTGTGGACTGAAGGTCCCTTTAGCCCAGTCTGAAACCCGAAAGCCCATAATGGGTGTTAACAAAGACCTTCTATTTAACTAATCTTTAAATCAAGAACAGCCAACCTCATAATGCAGCAGCCACTGAAAAGCCATGAACTATCTGCCAATTCTTAAATCTGGAGAAATGCTCAACATTTTTGAACTTGGTGGAATGCCTCATAGCCAATAGGCCAAAAGAACATTCCCACTGGACAAGGCATTTCTTCTCCTTTCTGTCATGGACAATTAGTCATTACATTGAAAAACAAAACAAAAAACAAACAAACAAAAAATTCCTCAGGTCAGGTAGATCTGTGCCCTATTAAAATCCCACAGAATAAAGATCTCCAAAGAGCATTCTTCCTTGTTTTGGGGTAAAGCTCTTCAGACAGTACCATGCATGACCAATGGTAATATTTACAGTCCTGACTTATGGACCTGAGTAGCTATTCTCACGCAAAGCAGGGACACCCAAGGTGGAAAACCCCTCCCATGAATTTTTGCCAATCTTAGACACAGTCCAGCAGCCATGCATAAGACCCCAAGGCCTCTGTGTCTTCTCAGTTGGTTGAACCCAAAGATCAAAGTCCTAAAAAACACCCTGTTTCAGACTCACAGCCCTTACCCAATTAATACAGGAAAGAAAATCCATCTTCCCACCCCTACCCACTTAAAACCCCTAAAGGAATCCCTTGGTCCCACCTGTCTCCCCTGCTCTCACATAAGGATGGGGCTTCATTTGAAAAGCAAATGAGCTTCCAGTGGACCCTCCCTGAACTCCATCTCCCTCCAAACCAAACCAGAGCATTAGTTAATTCTCCTGCCCCTCTCTGAGCTAACAAAGCCATAAGCCTACCCAAATGATAGACAAAAACCTATATAACTCCTTAACTCCCTATATACAACCCTCTACCAGGCAACAACTGTAATTTTTGTGATTCTGTTCCAAAAGCAAACTGCTTGCACCTTGTACTGTACTCCAGACTCATGGATAGAGCCAGAATCCCCAAATGCCCGAACATTCCTGGCTAATATTAACCCCCACTCCAACTAAACCACTCAACTGGTATCTATTCTAAGCCTCAGACTTAAAAGAACTCAGGGAGGCAGTGAAGTAGGATGGCATTCATGCAACCTGGACAAAATGCTTCCTAAAGAGCCTTATTGCCAACCTAAACATGCCCCAGGATTGGAGAGATATTTGCCATTCCTTCATGCCTACTATGGTATTTTTACAACAGAGGCCCTATTTCTAGATAAACACCTTCAACAAGTCAGGCAAAATGGATATACCAAGAGGATTTAATGAACTCTTGGGACAGGAAGACTTTTCTAATTTAGCCTCTGTGCAACCCAAGCATGGGACAGCCCCACCCTGCCCTCAGGCTTAGAAGACCCTGCTTTCTTTTCTACTAGTTCTCTGTGGGATGGTGAACTGTGCACAGACAGCCTGGTTCCCAGTGGAGCACAGGCCTGGAACCCTACAGACCTGGTGGGGGTGACTTCTGCTTTCATGGGTCAGTAGGAGTTCGGCCATGCCTCCTGGGCCCCTGACTCCTGTTGCAGCTACCTACTGCCTGCCACAGCACCCTGCAGACAAGTGTGTGGCCATTGGTCTTGTAGGTATTGCCCCAAAATCCTGGTATTCCGATTGGAATCCACCTCCACAGTTACCTAGCAACAGCCAGGATGGCCCAGCCCACTCTAGAAGGGGCTGCTTACCCCTTCATCACTATCTTACTCTCTTGCTTCTCTCTTGCACTCTTGCTCCCCTTCTCCCCACTCCCTTCCCCCCTCTCTCCACATAGCCATGGCCACCCTTTGATTCTTTACTCTCTCTGCCTTTCTACAATAAACACCATAAAACCATGGATTTCCTCTTCTCATCAGGATCCTGCTTGGGCAATAAGTAGGTTTCCCTCTAACAAGCTTTGAGTCCAAACTCCCTAAGAAGTCTCCCTGTGCTCCAGCCACTGCTGTCACAAACTCAAGCCACCCGCTGAGCATGCTTCCTGAGCTAGCCATACTCTCTCCTTTCTGCAGTAACCTGCTAGAGTTCTCCTCTCTACCTTTTTCCCTTTGGCCTCCAGATAAGGGTCTGACCAATGGTCCCCACTTTATTCTCAGCTTTTCTGAGACATGTAGCAGCATTTGGGATATCTGAGACTGAAAACCTCTCTTCCCTGGTGTCCATGCAGCCCAGGGACTCCAGAACTGACTCTTCCATGATGCCCAGTTGTCTGTGGTGCCTGAGAGTTGAAGCCTGACACTTGCAGTTCTGTGGGGACCACAGAATGTGCCTTTTCTCAACCTCCAGAGCAGGATCCAGAGCTTTTGCACAGTCTAATGCCCACCCAGTTGTTCAGTGGGGTCCTTGGCACAGTTAGACTTCTTGCATCCAACCCCAACCAGTGGCCCTGGGGCAGATGTGGGACTACATTTTTTGTCCCACAGTTCTCTGTCAAAAGCAGGGAGAAACCTTATCTGATTTTATTCTCAGAACTAGAACAAGCCTAAAAAGAAAAATTCCCAACCCCACAGTCAGAGAATTCCTTCTTTAAAACATCATCTGGGAAGGCATGATTTCTGAGTCCAAGTTTCCTTACCAGGATCTCATGGGAGAACATGATGGCAGGTGAATTGTGTCAACCGAGGATATAGAAACAATGTCACAACAGATTATATCTGTGGCTAAGGAATTAGTGGCAACAATAAAAAAAAAGGAGTCTGCTTTAAATGTGAAGAGACAGGACACTGGAAAAATGAATACACACAAAACTCCCTTCTCATAGAAGTTCCTAATGATGCTAAGACAATCTTTCCCCAATGTTACAAAGGTTTCCACTGTAACAAAGACTGTACCTCTCATATGACAAGGATGGTAAGCCCTTTGGAGCCTTTACACTTAAGCAGGGACAGTCCTCAGCCCTGAGAGTAAGAGGGACAACTCTTCCTATAGAAGCCTTATGGGTGTCCAGCCACAATTAGCCATTAAAGTGCCTTATTGATCCTGGATAATTTTGAGACAACATGGGATATCACATGACTGGCAACAGATCCCTGGGCCCCAGCTTCTAGGCATAAGGGGTTCCTCTCGTGCATTTAGCACCAAACATGCCTACAGGTAGGAGGACCCTGATGGAGCTACTGGCCTCATACACTGCCTGATAGCTCAAGTAGCCAGATATATTCTAGGGACAGATATCTTACAAGCCCTCCAAGTGGTGATGAACACAATGAGAAAGAGATTACATCAAAATAGATGTTAATACCTATAAAGAAATACCCAAGGACCCCCTGAAAACTCTTCTAAAAAATCACCCACAATTCTAAGGGCCAATTGTTAGATTTGACACTCTCTGCCGTGATTGGCTCTCCAGTGAAGCTCTTTGGCTTCCACAGTGGCCTCTTTCCAGGGAGAAGCTTAAAGCCCTCACATAACTGGTAGAAAAACAGCTTCTATTAAAACTTATCTACCCCTTCCACAATCCACTGAACACCCTTATAATCCTCATTAGAAAGGAGCTCAGGGGGATGGAGATTAATATAATATTTGATGATAGTTAACAAAACCATGGGAGTCTGGGCCTCTCTCCAAAGAAGGCTGCCCCACATCTCAGCCATCATTGCCAATGTCCACCTATTAGCAATAGACCTAGAAGATTTTTTCCATCTCTCTCCTCCTCAGAAATGCAAATGCTTTGAATAATAGTTCAACCATTTTTCAGGAGTCTTTGGCCACTGCATCAAAATTTTATGTAGACATAGAATTCAATATATATCATTATATGGATGACATCTTAATATGGGGAGATTCTTCCACTGTCCCCTCCCAAATTAAAGACCATCTAATACCTTTCCTGTATTACTTAGGATTAAAAAGAGCCTCTCATAAACTACAACTTATTCTGAGCATTTCATTTTCAGTTACAGAAATCTCCCTCAGCTCAATACATTTCCTCAAACCCACCCATTCTTTCTCTCTGAAATTAACTCTCACCTCCCTCCAGAACTACTTGTGTAACCTTAGTTGGTTCAAACCCTGACTCTCCTTTCCCACAAGCACCCTTCAACCTCTTGTCAACCTCTTAAAATGAGATAAAAGGCTCTCCTCTCAGAGAATGCTGTCCACTGAAGCAATCCAAGCTCTAAATTCTGTCAATGTATCCTTAAAATACATGGCTCTTGGCAGATATGACCCAACCATGCCCTGACACCTCCTTATCTTTAATTTCTCCCCTACACTTGTGGAAGCCCTATACCAAGCCCAAGAGGGATTGGAATGGCTCCACAACTGGATGGGCTGCACACTTTGAATTCTAATTGAAGTAAATTCACTCACTATTATGATTAAAAGTGGCAGGTATGGAGCCCTATACAATCCTGTTATCCCCCGTTTCCTCTCTGATGCACAATAGGTAATCAAAAATCACCCCCATTTTGATATCAGCATAATGGGATTCCCAGGACATATTGACAACATTATCCTGATGAAAACTGGGACTCTGCTCTTCCTCTATTGTGATGGCTGTCCCTCAAAATATTTTGTAAAAAGACCATAATTGGAACCCCCTTAATATTTACTGAAGGAGGAAAGAGGGAGGCTGCAGCAGTAATATACTACTCCCTGAGGACGTTCTCCTTACTGTCTGATTCAGAGAGCTCCCCATTACACCCCCTAATATAAAGAAATACATGCTACCTATCTAGCCCTAAAGGAAGTCAAGGTGCCCCTTAACCTTTTTCAGACAGTGTGTGTGCTGTCATTTTGCTCCCTTAGCTGTCAAGATTCTTTGTCAAATTAGATTCTAGCTGACTTTCCCATCTACTCACACAGGTTTCCAGCCTCTCCATCTTCATCCAGCATGTCTGATCTCATAGTCCCCTGCCAGACCTATATCTGAAGAAAATGCACTCACTGACCAAACTGCCTCAACAGGAACATTGGTAGCCTCCACTGAAGAAGCAGACCAATTACATTTACATACACACACAAATATAAAGGGGCTTTATGCTTGCTTCCCCCACATCCCCTTGTTAAACTCTAAACGATAATAAAAACATGCTCCTCTTGTGCATCCGTTATTATCACCTCAGCTTTATAAACAATGGACAACAATCCCTGAAGCCTCAAATTCAGCAGCTTATGGCAAATAGACATATCCCATACATCCCAATTCAATCAAGAAAAATGTTTTTGTTACCAAAGATACATACACTTTATGTGGGCTACAGCCCCAAAGAATGAAAATTCATATGTTCTCCACCTTTACCATCATGGGCATTTCTCAAAGACAGAAACTGATAATGACTTTGCCTTCACTATCACTCAATTCAGTACTTGCACACAATGGGAAATTGGTCACCATACCCTCAGTGCCAAGACATGGTAGAAAGAACACTTCAAACCTTAAAATCCCAACTTCTAGAACAAAAGCCAACCACCTAACCCCTAATGTACAATTAACAATGGTTTCAACAGTACTAAATGATCATCTACAAAAACTCCAAACACCTTCTGTATCCTTCCATTTGCATACACATAAATTAATGCTCCCTATCCTAGTATGATAGCATGATCCTTTGGATGGGATTTGGAAGGGACCAGATCCCCTTCTTACAACCTGGAGGGGTTTTGTTTTATTATGTTTTCCCATAAGATCAGCCTAAGCTTATCTGGATTCCCACAAGAAATTTCTGATACCATCTTACCTACTAAGAAGATGGCCTGTCTCTTGCTGGCAGATCAAGGCAAGAGGAGGAAGAAGTGGAGGTAGAGACCACTTCATTGAGAGTCATCACAGTGCAAGCAACCAAGGTTTATGGCCGTAGTCTATTGATGGTCTCCTGAGAGACCTCTGCTTGAGTGTCTGTTAGCTGAAAAGAATTTATTGCACATTCCTCCAGCTTATAGGGCAGTCGGACTATTTCCTGTGTGAGGACTACAGTAAAAGTTTTATTCTTTGGGGTAACAGGCTTTTCTTTCCTTTTTTCCCAATTTTTATTAGGTATTTACTTCATTTACATTTTAAATGCTATCCCCAAAGTCCCCTATACCCTCCCCATCCCCCCACCTCCACCCCCGCTCACCTACCCACCCACTCCCCCTTCTTGGCCCTGGTGTTCCCCTGTACTGGGGCATATAAAGTTGGTAGCAGGGTTTTCTATCATAAATAATAATCTGTATTGCTTGATAATAGTTTTCCCTGATTATGCCATCTTGAACTGCAATAAGAATGAATACTGAAGTCATTTTGTTGGAATTTTCACTTTTAAATCTTAAGTATTTTATTCTTTCATTTAAATGGAATTTATTTGGACAAATACTTACTTTACATTTCATATTTTATGGAACTAATTTGACAAATTATTCCTACCTGATGTTTTGTGACATTTCCAGAAACTTTAACTTAATTAAAGTCAAGAATGAAAATGTGTGTTTCTTCTTCTTTTTTTTTTTTTTTTTTTTTCTGTTAACACCTGTTTTAGTTTAGGCAGCTAAATGCATACATTTCATAAATTATTCAATTAATCTTTATCAATTTTACTGATTCACTTGACGTTTTCATATGTTGTTATACTATTTTTTCCATGTTAACTGCTTTCATGTATCCCAGAACTGTGTATCAATCTTCCTTCTTATTTTATCTCATTACTGTATAAAATTATTGTTGTTTCTGCTTTCTACAGTCGTTACACCTTCAATGTTTTGTTCATTTGTGTGTGTGTGTGTGTGTGTGTGTGTGTCCTTGAATGGTTTGGCAATGAGAGATAAACATTTCAGTAGTATCCCCTTTGCTGAAGCAGAATATCTTTGTTTATCCTGCTGTGGTATTTACACCAGACTTAGATGGCCCATGAGTTTATTGTCAGTCTTCCTATCTAACCCTTCCCTCTCTGTGTCAGCATGGTGGGATTACACATATTGGACACCACAAGATACATTTTTACTGGGTTTCAGGACTGAAGTTAGGTTGTCATGAATGCTTAGCATTTGCTTTTACCTGCTACAGTATTTTAGTTTCTTGAAAGAATTTATACTTTAAGAGAATTACAAAGACAGTTAACTACATCTACTTCTCCATAGTTCTCTGAAGACTTGAGCTTCTGATCAGATCCAGCATGTCATGGTCATCTTTATACAGCATATGCTAAGGAATGTGTATTCTGATACAAAATATCGCAATGTCTGAGTTTCTAAGAAGGGATTGTACAAGGATAATTAACATTATCCAATGTGCAGAGGGCGTGCTAAATGATCCTGTTATCTGTTGATTGTTAACCACACTCTTGATTCCTGTGCAAATTCTCTTGTGTTTTGTTGAGTACATTATTGGTCTACATTAGGAGAACTTTGGTTGATTTCATTCAGAATTTTAATGGAAGTGTGTAGACTTGAGAGAGTGTGGTGTGTGTGCGTGTGCGTGTGCGTGTGCGTGTGTGTGTGTGTGTGTGTGTGTGTGTGTGTGTGTGTGTGTGGTGTGTAACCTGCTTTGAGTCTAAAATTCTTGAGTGTAACGTTAGATGATTATCATTAATTAGATTCTTTTACAAATATTTGTGCAGGAAATGTCCATATGTCTCATGTTTTTTTTTATCATTTATATTCTGAGATTTCAACTTTGACTTCCAATGTTGCCTTCATGTCCTCATATATTATCTGGTCTTTTTCCATTTTTTATTGAAATTATATACTGAACCATACTAAGTGTACTGGATAGCTTTGTGTCAACTTGACACAGCTGGAGTTATCACAGAAAGGAGCTTCAGTTGGGGAAATGCCTCCATGAGATCCAGCTGTAAGGCATTTTCTCAATTAGTGATCAAGGGGGGAGGTTCCCTTGTGGGTGGTGCCATCTCTGGGCTGGTAGTCTTGGGTTCTATAAGAGAGTGGACTGAGCAAGGCAGGGGAAGCAAGCCAGTAAAGAACATCCCTCCATGGCTTCTGCATCAGTTCCTGCTCCCTGACCCGCTTGAGTTCCAGTCCTGCATCCTTTGGTGATCAACAGCAGTATGGAAATGTAAGCCAAATAAACCCTTTCCTCCCCAACTTGCTTCTTGGTCATGATGTTTGTGCAGGAATAGAAACCCTGACTAAGACACTAAGATTTCTACTTGTTATCACAGATGACCTTGAACTAGTAGAGAGCAACATTTCCTTGTGTTGCTGTAATCTTTTTTACACGTTGCTTTGGCTCTTCTAGCAGACTTGGTTTCCACTAGGTTCAGTCACTTTATGCTGTGCAGTTTCTACTATGATCCCAAGTTTCTAAAGTTTTGAACCAAAGCTTCCATATCCCACTGTCCCACCTCAGTTTCTTTCTTTCTTTTGTCTAATCTAATGAGCAGATTTTCAGTTTGATCTTCTTTGCTTTTTTTCCTAAATAATCAGATGAGCACTGTTCTCAGATGATATCCCGAAGCTCACTATTTTTGTCTGCAGTGTAGGAAACTGAAACCCATTTAAACCTGAATCATCTAATTAAATTAGGATAAACCTTTTGTTCATTTTTTTAGTCAGAATATCGGTCAGCATTAAAATAGAGAAACAATGCAGAACAAGTTTCTGCCCAATAATGAATCTTTTTCAGTGAGAAGTCAAACAAAAATCCATCCTGTATGCCTATCCCTATGGCCTCTAGAAAGTGAGACCCAAACTTAGAAACTGTAATTAAGACTAGGACAGTTAACTTCCTGTGATGTGGCATAAAATTAACTGAGGGAAGTAAATTCAAGGGGAGGTGTGCTGGTCGTGAAGACACTCTCTTTGGAGCCCAGAATTGAGAACATATAAAAGAACAATTATGACCTGCATACTGAAATTCAGCTTAACAGACACTCCATGTTTCTAGTGAACAAATAGGAAATATGCAGTGAGAGAAGAACTAAAATACATAATAAGATTAGAAATTCACAGACTCCTGGGTACACATGGGTCTTCAAAACATTTTGCAGATTCTTATTTGAACGTTGGAATGCAAGCATGTCACATGACTTCAGTTCAGACAGGGAGTTCTCAACCTCAGGAAGCAACTGCACTCAGATCTGGAGCTGACTCAGGGAACTTCATGTTTATCAGTGAATAGGCATATGGATCTAAATGTTACAGGGATGATATTTTACAAACCAATGCTACTCCCTTTTAGAACCCAAGATATGAAAACCTGAGTTGAAGTAAGCACCAAAATGCAAATTTTATGTGTAAGCATAAAAGCAATTAAATGATAATTAATCAGTTTTTCTGTATCCCAGTGTAACCACTTATATCTACACTCAAACCAACAAAATGTCCACATCTGTGCATTTTCATCAGGAAAATGATGAAATATGGTACCAACTTTTCTAATATTAACATCATATCCTGACTTGGCCAGCACGTTTTCCAATAATCTAGGACATGTCACCTCTTGGCTCCCACTATATATCATGCTGGGTAGCAGGAAGACATGCAAATAGGGCCTCTTTCTACTCCTGTAAAGCAGACCAACCTAACCTCTACAGGACCTGAAGGTAGAATTACACCTCTAGGAAGGTATTGAACATATGCACCTGAGAACATACTGCCCTTCATGAGAAGTAACATCTACTCTCCTAGAAAATCTCTCACACACAGTTTGCCATTTTATCTAAATCCATCATGAATAACATGGATATCAGCTATAACCTTAAGAATGACAAAGCCAGCTCATTTCTTCAAGAGCCACAGGAATTTTAGCCTCATTTTTGAAGGAATTGCCTTCACTGTTAAAAAAGCTGAGAATGTCCATCTTAGCTAATTTCTAGATGAGAGAAAGAACATGAAACTGAGTAAAAAAGTCTGAGAAGATTTAGGGGAGAATAAAAAATTTTAATTAAGATGAATTAAAAAGTAAAAAAATAAAGCTGTAACATGCACATGTGTGAAGCATACAAATATAATGAATTCAGTAATTATATTCATGTATCATTTTGAAATGAAACCATGAGAAAATCCAGTAGACATTAGCAACATATTTACATATAATCATTAGTGTGTGACAGTTGCTCTTTAAAATTCATAAATTGGGAAATGACTAATTTTAGATCAATAACTTATAACCTTCTGCTTAATTTATAAATACACTGTGGAAACAAATGTGCAGGCAATTAACCTGCTGACTTACATAAAATTTTCTGGCATAAATATTAAATATATAGTGAGTAAACAATTTTGAAATGTAAAATTGTACAGTCCGTCCTGTTCAGCTGGGATTTACGCTTTTCCTCTGCCACCTCTCTTTCTCTCTGTGGCCTCTGGGAATCATGAGAACAATGCTCGCCATTCTAGGATTTTTCTCCATTTCATGTCCAGTTTAATTCATCTCAGGCAGCACCTGTCTTCATTTACCTGAATTTTCTTACATAGTACAAATTAGGCAGGGTCAACCCTGTTCTATCATATGGCAGCATTTTCTTCATATCAAGATCACATCACAGCATTTTAATAAATTTTCATTTTCTTTATCCATTCCGTCTATAAACAATGTGACTTTTTTGATCATTTTGTTACACCTTTATCATTTAGTACATATATACCATGTGTTTTGATCATGCTCACCTGTAATTATGCTTAGTAAGTCCTGAATTTCCACAATCAGCAAACCACTCTCAAATTGATAATGAAATACCTTCCTTTCATATCTCTGCCCCTATTAATAATCCCTAAATTGTTGCACCTGGTCATATAGTCCTCTCATTGACACATGTCACTGTAGTTTATTCATAGTGTAGTAGTTGATTAGGAGAAGTTATTGTGTTGCTGTATTTTTTTTAACAGTGTATCCCAGTGTAACCACTTATATCTACACTCAAACCAACAAAATGTCCACATCTGTGCATTTTCATCAGCATTTTTCATTTCCTCTTTCGGACACCTTATTATAAGTATGTGATGGACATTCCAGGGTGTATATAATTTGAATTTCAGTGATGGAATTTCTTTACATATCTATAAACATACAAATTGGTTGTTTATAAAAATATCTGTTTAACATGGTTAAATATTTATTTGAATTTTTCCTTTACTGTGACTGAGTTGATTTAACTGCATATATGTACATAAGCTTATAATCATATTTATGCTGTGTTAGTATTTTCAAATGCTGATACCAAGTGTTCAGCTCTGAAATCATGTAAGTGAAGCCCCAAACAAACAAAGCAGGGTGTGTGTGTGTGTGTGTGTGTGTGTGTGTGTGTGTGTGTGAAAATAGCTAATAGAAAAGGGAAGGCCAGCAGTTTGGAAGTGAGAGATGTGGGTGGCATGATATTTGTTTTGTTTTCTTCTTTCTTGATTAATTTTAAGATAACTAGTATTGCTTTATAGAATTATACCTATGGCATATCTCGCTGTTGTTCTTAGTGTGTTTATTGGTTTTATTTTTGGGAAGTGTCTGAATGTCTGATTGTTTCCAGTATATAAATTCATACCATCTGGACTATTAAATTAGTCCTAGGGAGACTTGATGCCCCAGAGTAGGAGGATGCTATAGCAGTGAGGAGGGAGTGGGTGAGTGGGTAGAGGAGCTCCCTCACAGAGGCAAAGGGAGGGGGAGAGGAGGGATGGAATATGGGTTTTGTGGAGGAGTAACCTGAAATGAGTATTCCAGTCTCAAATGTATCAGATGATGGCCTTATAGGACATCAATGAGTGGACAGGCCCTTGGTCCTTTGAAGGATAGATGACCCAGTGAAGGGGAATTCCAGGTTGGGGAAGCAGGAGTGGGTCAGTGGGTAGGGGAACACCCTCTTAGAAGCAGTGAGAAGGGGAATGGGATGGGGTGGGTTGGAGGGGAAACCAGGAAAGAGGATAACACTTGAAGTGTAAATATAGAAAATATCTTTAAAAAAGAACTCTCAATTAATAAAATGAATAATAAAATAGAAAGTTATTTGTATAATGTAAAGCTATTACTATAAATAAAATGTATGTTGGGTATTTATTATACAATATGGGCCACCTTTAAAATGAATTCCTAACATTTAATAAAAAACTGTGTGTTATAGTAATTACATTTAAATAATTTTATAGTACAGTTTAATGATGGACTTTCACACATTAACAAAATATAAATTTCTCTCACGTTATTGGCATAATTCAATGACAATAATCATTACAAATATTGTTAACTTAATTTTATGTAATGATATTTGTTAACTGTTCTTACTTTATTAATTTAATTCAATTAATGCTTTATGTATAATTACCTTCCTAATTTGTTTAAGATGAAGGAACAGAAAGAGGAGAAGGAGGAGGAGAAGAAAGAGGAGGAGGAAGGGAAGGAGAATAAGAAGGAGGAGGAGGAGGAAGAGGAGAAGGAGAAGGAAAAGAAAGAATAAGAGAAAATAGAAGAGGAAAAAGAATAGGAAAAGGAGGAAGAGGAAGAGGAAGAGGAAGAAAGCTTAATGATCAGTGAGAAGATATTTATAGGAACAGACACTAAAAATGAAGGTTATTTTTAGCTTTTTCCAAAAGGCTTTTCCTTTTCTTTCGTTTGTTAGTTTAAGACAAATGGTAAATTTTTGTTATCATGATTGATAAGTCCTGCTGGGTGTGGTGGCAAACCCATTTAATCCCAGCACTTGGGAGGCCTTTATTGTGTGGTGGAGCATCTGTTGGGTATATGTCCAAGAGCAGTACTGCTGGGTCTTCGGGTAAAATTATTCCCAACTTTCTGAGAAATTATATAACTGATTAGTAGACTGGTTGCAAAATGTGACATTCCTCCAAACAATTTAAGAGCATTCCCCTCACTCCATGTACTCATCAGTATGTGCTGTCACTGTAGAATTTGACCTTGGCCATTCTGAGTGGTGTGAGATGGAATCTCAGGGTTGTTTTGATTTGCATTTCCCTGATGGCTAAGGATGTTGAACATTTTTTGAGGTACTTCTCAGCCATTCGATATTCCTCAGTTGAGAATTCTTTTTTTAGTTCTGTACCTCATTTTTTAGTTAACTTATTTGATTTGTTTGTCTAACTTCTTAAGTTCTTCATAAATTTTGGAGATTAGATTCTGTCAGATATAGGGTTGGTGAATATCTTTTTCCAATGTTTAAGTAGCCATTTTGCCCTATTGCCAGTGATCTTTTACAAAAGCTTTTCAATTTCATGAAGTCCCATTTATTAAGTGTTGATCTTAGTACCTGAGCCATTAGTGTCCTGTTCAGGATGTTGTCTTCTGCAACAATCACTTCAAGGCTATTTACCACTTACTCTTACATTAGATTTAGTATGACAAGTTTTATGTTGACGACTTTGATCCACTTGCTCTTTAGTTTTGTATAGGGTGATAAACATGGATATGCTTATATTCCTCTACCAGGATACAAGTTAGACCAGCATCATTTGTTGAAGATGAGTCTTTTTTTCCATTGTATGGCTTTGGGTTCTTTATCAAAAATGGAGTGTCTGTAAGTATACATACAGGTTGATGTCTATGTCTTCCATTCAATCCCACTGATCAACTTTCAGTGTCTATTCAACTACCATGCAGTTTTTATTACCATTGCTCTGTAGTATGACTTAAAATCAGGAACAGTGATACCTCCAGAATTTCTTTTTTTTAAAGGATTGTTTTAGCTATCCTGTGTTTTTTCCACATGTAGTTGAGAATTGTTCTTTCAAGCTCTGTTACCAGGGTCCAGCCTCAACAAGAGTCAGGGGTATCAAGGACTAGAGGTAACTTCTGGGTAAATAAGAAAACACACAATTGAGGCACAATGCTGATAGGCTGCTGTATTGGCATGTGAGTCCTTGAACTTGAGAGTCACAGTGTGCACCTAGACTTGACTCAGCCTCAGTTTTTATTGAAATCATACAAAGAAATTGGGTTACAAAATTCTTAGGGGGGTGTATAAATGTTTTTCTATTTTCCTGTCCCAACATTTTGTGACACAGAATAATACAGATTTAGAACAGAAATAAAGGAAACTATACAATCTCAGACATAAAAATTTTACACTAAGCACCAACCGTCTCCAGTAAGGTCTTGGGCAGCAGTATTGTACTTACAAAATCAGTATCTTTCACACCTATGTGAGATGCTATGATTTCATAAAAGGGCAAGCATTAGGTCATAGTGTTGACCCTGCAGTCTCTATGATTTTTGGACCCCATCTGCCTGTCTACAAAAACATCTCACCTAACCTGCATAGAGAATTCCTAGGGGCTGCCACCACCATCCCTAAACCCAAGGAACCCATTGCTAACTTTCTCAGAAATATCTACATATTATTCCATCCTCAAGTTTATAACAAAAATGCTATGTTTATCATACTGAATTGAGACTAAGACTGGAGGAACAGCTGGAGAATTACTCATCTGTGCCTGTGACTGGGTTACTTTGATTTCCACCTCGAGCAATTGACTGCAACATACATTTCTCTTGAATTCATAAACAGCCTTCACTTTAATATTATTAGCAACATCTAATTTCTGGATATCAAGCATGCTCCTACTAGATCTTATCAGGTCACTAAATACTGGTTTAATCAAAGAATGAAGAAGGAAAAGGAATAGTACATAGATAAAGAAAAAAACTAGTACTAACAATAATTGCAGAAATGACATCACAAGTTGCTTGTGCCAAAAAAGCAGGCCTTGGGGCCTCTCAGTACTCATACTGGGACCCACAAGAAGTCATTTCCTCGCGCTCTGAAACACAGTACCTCCGGCAGGTTTTTCTTCCTTGCCATCAGGTGTTCCAGGCATCTTGAGCTTAATGTGGAATGTCTCCAACAGTCTGTAAAGAATTGTGTTGAAATTTTAGTGAGAATTGAATGGAATATACAGATGGTTTTTTGCTAATATAGCCATTTTTACTATGCTAGCCCTACTGATCAATGAGTATAAAGGGTATTTCCATCTTCTGATAACTTGTTAATTATTTTTGATTAGAGACTCCTAGTTCTCGTCATATAGGGCTTTCAGTTTCATAAATAGTTGTACACAATGATATTTTTAATCTATGTGGCTAATGTGAGTGGTGTTATTTCCCTGAATTCTTTTTCAGCCAGTTTATAATTTTTACAAACGAGGGCTATTGATTGTTTTTAGTTCATTTTATATCTAGATACTTTGTTCAATGTGAAGAGTAAAATAACCTAAATCTTATGAAGATGACAGAGACCTTTAAAGAGAAAATGAATAAATCCATTAAGGTGATATAGGAAAATATAATAAAAATTTACAGGCCTTTAAAAAGGAAACAAGTATAAAGCAATAATGAAAAATACAATCAAATAGGTAAAAGAAGTGAATAAATCTATTCATGTCCTCAAAATTGAAATACAATCAATAAAAAACACAAAAGGGGACATTGCTGGATATGGAAATCCTAAGAAGTTTAACAGGTGGTGCAGACACAAGCATGGCTTTGATGAAAGAGAGAATGTCAGGCACAGAACATATTGATACATCATTCAAAGAAGGTGCCAAATCTATAAAGTTTCTAGCACAAAACATACAGAAAATACGGGCAATACAAGCAGACCAAACTTAAGAACAGAGGCAATAGAAAAAGGAGTAATTCTTAGATTAAAGACTCAGATATGATCTTCAACAATATCATAGAAAAAAATTTCCTAACCTAAAGAAAATCATATCTATAAACATATCAGTAGCTTATAGAACTCCAAATAGATTGGACAAACCTAAAAAATACTCGTCTCATAATCAAAATGCTAAATGTACAGAACAAAGGAATAATATTAAAAGCTGCAAGGAATAAAGCATAAATAAGATATAAATGCAGACCCATCAGAATTACACATGACTTCTCTACTGAGACCCTAAAAGCCAGAAGGGCCTGGATACATATCTTACAGAGACAGCAGATGTCAGCCCTGAATAATATATCCAGCGAAGTTTTCAACAACTATAGATGGTGAACCCAAGATACTCCATGACAAATCTAAATTTAAACAATATCTCTCCTCTAATCCAACACTACAGAGGGCGCTAGAAGAAAATCTCTAACACAAGGAAGGTAAGTATACTCAAGAAATCACAAGAAATCAATAATTTCACAGCAAAAGTCAAAATAATAGAATCTCTGTCTCTGCCTCTTTCTACCTTTCTGTCTGTCTCTGCCTCTGTCTCTGTCTCTGTCTCTCTGTCTCTGCCTCTCTCTCTCTCTCACACACACACACACACACACTCAAATACTCAGACACACACAGCAGGAGACACACACAGACACACACACACAAACAAACTCCTCCTGTGGGGCACTGGGCTATGCACAGACAGGCTGGTCTCCAGTTGAGCTGAGGTCTGAACCCCGAAGTCATAATTCACCTTCATGACATGGTAGGTGTTCTCTTATGCTCCTGGAACTCTGGCTCCTGCTTAAGTTACGCCCCCCACAGCCCCCATAAGAGAAGCATGGTCAGTAGTCATGTAGGCAATGGACCAAGCTTCTGACCTTCAGACCAAACTTCTCCCCAGTTATCTAGCAACAGTAAAGACCATAAAAAGGGCTGTTCATCCCCACCTCGCTCTCTTGTCTCTCTTACTTCTTACTCCTCACTCTCACCCTCTCCCCTCTCTTTGTCTTCTCTCCTCTCCCTCTTACTTGCTCTTTCTCTCTAGCCCCCCTCCCATCTCTCTCTCTCTCCCTTCTCTCTTTCTCCCTGCATTTCTATAATAAAGCTCTTAAACCATAGAGAGTCTCTACACATCAAGGCCCACTGTGCTTGGAGAATGGGACAGGCTTTCTCCTAATGAGCCATTTCTAATCTCCCATTAGAAGGCCTTCCTGTGCTGCAGTCAAGATCCCCTGTGTGCACTCCTGCAGGTGTTGGGAACCTCTTCCCTCATCCCTCTCTTATAACCCTGGTGGCTTTAGCAAAGCAGCTCCGGGGTTCCCAGGTAGGGCTGCCCCTCGGCCACCCCCTGAAGAGTGAGTGGGTCAGAGGCTTGAATGCCCACCCAGGGATGAGTGGAAGGTAGCTAGCAGCCCTCCCATGACTGACAGACCAGAGAATAGGTAAAACTCTGGAGGGGCATGGGTTTTTCCTCCCCTCCCCCTTCTCCTGGGCCTCCTTTTTTGTTCCCAACAACCTCCAACATGAAAATAAGAGGAAATAACAATCATTGGTCATGAACATCTCTCAACATAATTTTTTGCAATTAACCAATTAAAATGGCACAGGCTAATAGAGTGAATGCATAAAGGATATCCTTCATTCTGCTGCATATAAGAAACACACCTCAGTACTACGATAAACAGTACTTCAAAATAGAGGGATTTTTTTCCTCTGGGTGGAACAGAACTAGGAAAATGCTCTTTTACCAAAAGAAAGTTGTCACTGATCAGAAACATTAAAAATACAGTTGTGGAAGAATGTCAGGGGTGACATTTGACTAGAAGGTAGAGCTGAGATTATGCCAAGATATGTTCCCTGTGATCCCCACAGTCCTCAGATTCTCTTATTCCAGACTCACATTATAGGAAGTCAAAGACCAGGATGCGTACATTGTAATAACTAAAGGGAGTCACTACCCACCTTCCCCGAGTATTAAGACAAGGGAAGCTCCCGAATGGATATGCATCTCAAGAAACTTCCAAGAATGAGTTCCTCCTGCCTCTGAGTTCTGTGACCACTGAGGGCACTGTCATGTATTGCTGTGCAAGAGACACAGTTAGGGAACATCATTGTGATCCCAGAGACAAAGATCCCAGTGGAGGATCTCTGGACCACAGGAGGCGCTGAGCATGCACCTTGCCTGGGAATGTTACTTCAGAGCAAGGACAGAAAACAAAACAAAACATGTTTTTGTTTGCTTGTTTGCTTGATTGATTGATTGATTTTGTTGCTTGCTTTTGTTTTGCTTTAACTGTTTTTCTCATCTTATCAATGGCAGTCAGACTTGGGGTGATACTCACTCTCTGATCAACGAAATAGTGTGTTTTGGTAAACCCCATTATGTTTACTTTTCGCTGTCTCTCAAGGTTGTCTCTGGTTGTGAATTAAAATCTTAGCTGCTGAGCCTTCTCTCTGGTTTTAAGAATAAATATATTTTAATGAAAACAGATTTTTAAAATTCAGCTGACATCAGCATCACATTATTTGTCACACTAAAATATTAACCCCATATTTGATTGCTCACACCCTTCATCCTTAGAGGTATATGTGTGTTGGATGGTATTCTAGGCTGCTTACACAAAGCCCTTGCTGTGATGCCTAGGAAATGAGACAAAGTTATATGAGAGTCCATACTTCATGACAACTTTATTTCTACCTTACAATACACAGTCAGGGATTTCCTGGAATCCAGTGTGTATGACTGATGTACACAGTCTCTGTGGTTAGTGGTTACTGTGTCCAAAATAAGGAATATTTTGTGAAAGCACATATATAGTTTGGTATTAGAATTTTAAAAAGGAAACTTATTTGATAAATACATAAATGTTCATGGTGATAACTACTGTTTTGAAAAGTGCCAGAGAAGAAACTACCTCTGTCATAGAGGATGAGTAAAATTTTTGTATATAAATATGTTGGGGTCCAAATACCGTCTTGTCCCTGGGCCATTTTATTGTACAGTTATTATTTCTAACATCTGATTTTAAGAGATTTGTTTTTCTGCTCCATGAGTACAGTTAAGAAATCTTGTGGTTGCACTTTTCTAGGCTTGAGACCTTGTGGTTAGAACAACTTTCCTTCTGTTAAAGTGGTTGCTTACCACTCTGTATTCACCCAGTCATGTACTTGAGAAGTGGATTCCAATTTGTAATTGTGGTTTTGCAGCTTTATAAGCTGAGTGTGTTTTGAAAATAAATGAGGCTTAACAGATCTGTTTTGTCCCCTTCCTTTGTATCCCTTGTCCCATCCATTCTCATTGCCTCCCTCGGGACCCTTGTTGTTTTGTCCTGCAGGTCGAGACATAAATATACCTGGACCTGCACCATTAGAGGGTTGTATGTGTTTTGTGATATCTTCCTATAGAGTGTCACTTAGATAACCCAAATGTAGATCCTGAAAAATAGTACCCTTCCTAAGTAGTCAAACTAAAAACAGCAAAGTAAGTGGTCTTACAGTATATAAGTGTAACAAGAATCACATTCAATACTGTGTTATTTTTTGGCAAATTTTGTCTGACCCTTAGAATATTTGAGAAAAACAAAGAGGAGATATAATGTCTGAAATAAACTTATATTATATTAAACAAAATGCCACAGTGACAAATTGATGGCAAACCCTCAGATCCTGCACTGGACACCTGCCTCTCCACTGTTAAAATCTGTATCCACCACTGACACCCGTAGCCCTAAAATCAGGCATAAAAAAGAAACAAAGACTCAAGTAATGGACATAAAACCAGTCAGGAAATACCCACAGATTGTAGTCATCTTTAAGGATTCTATAATGACAGGCATGCCTCTGATTCAACAGGGCAAAATGATCATGGGAGGAAGGCATAGAATGGTAAATGAACAAAGAAGAGGTCATCTTCATTTTCACATAACAATGTCTATGTGACCTGATATATGTCATTTTTTTATTTTTCTGGGAGTAGATGGGCAAGTTACGGATGAAGGAATTATGCCTGAGGTCTGTGTCTATAGTACCTCTAGGCAACTCAAAGCAAACTGCTCTTTCAAGGAGGGACAATTGGCCTGTGATCTGCTTCCCCTTTATATCCTCTAGATGTTCCCTTATCCAAATCAGGCCCAGGGCTCAGGCTGAAAGCCTGGTCCTGGCCAAAGAGCATCAGTTTCCTTTTTACATAAGCCCCATCAAATTGCATATGTTCTTGTACTTTTTCATGTATGATGACTTCCATCAAATTACATATGTTCTTGTACTTTTTCATGCATGATGACTTTTCTCTGAAGTGACAATTACAGAGTTTAAGGAAAGGGAACTGGACATGTGGCTTATAATGTGTGTGACATGATAATTTGTATTATTCTCAGATTTACTGTCCCAGGTGTAGCTTAATGAGTTGCATCTGTCATGGTGAAACTCTCACAGGCCCTGTCCCTCAAATGTACCCTCTCTAGATTCTCTGTTACAAATTATCATATTAACTTGGCCTAACACCATTCAAGAAAGAATTGGAATACACTGGTGTTATAATGCTGATTATTGGAGGCACATCTAATTGGAACCTCAAATCCAGAGTCAGTATTTAAGGGGAATAATGACAATAGCCAGTCATTTACAATCTGCACTACATTCCATCTCTTATTTTGCCAATGACATGGGAAGAAGGCTTTAGAGTTAACTTAGACACAAACCTCGCTGAAGAAGAGCTCAGGACCAACAGAGAAACTTAGGAACTGCTGAGGATTCTCAAAAATATTAGAAGCTCCTCAAATTTTAGGTTTCCATGTGCTTCCTAACACACAAGCTTATGGGAGTTTAAAAATTAGAATATATGGCTTTCCTTTCCCATTCAAGCAATCCTTTAGAGACCCTTTGCCTTGTCATATTCTATGATATATTCTTTTCCTGTGTATATACCCACTTCATTTTGTCGTGCCATATGATACCTATATAGTTTAAAATTGTATTATTGCTCGTGTAGCAAGATCCTAGACATGAATACGGCTTTTTTATACCTGTTAATTTTAGTTTATCTATGTAGAAACTATCACTTTTACATTTTCAAACAGCACTTCATGTTTGAACCTTTGTTTTTCCAGCATATGGCCCCTCTTATTGGGTTATATTTTGTGAAGGTGTTTCTGTATTGCCACTTATTCATTGATATACTGGCAAAGAGCTCACTAGATCTTAGTATTTTTGTTCATATGCCTCATCCCAGAACACTTGTTAGCATTCACCTTCCTCACTTGGTTGGCTTAATAAAGATCTACCAGTCAATATCTAGGCAGTAAGAGGAAGATGGAACTTCCTGGCTAAGAGGGTAACTGGAAGAAGAAATCAGTACTAGGGGATTTGCTAGAGGGACTTGGAGGTGGATGGACATGAACATCAACAAAGAGGTAGAGCTGGCCACCTGGCAGGATGTAATGTCAGTATTAGCCTGATTAATTTATATGAGCTGTTGTAGAGGTAGGCCAAGGTAAAGGGACAACTATAATAAATATTAATAAGTCTCTTGCTATTATTTAACTCCTAGCCATTTCCTTATGTATGTATCCTTTATACTTATTTTTTCTTAAAGAGGATTTATAAAATTGCAATAACTGCTGAACATACAATTATTTCATTGTTGATAATTGAAACATAACTACACAGGTCCCATGTGTCCTCTACCATTGTATTCTCCATTTTTAACACAGAAAATATTTTCATTTTTAAGCTCTAACTCTCTTTCTTTGGAGTCTTCACCTTGTTTTTTAACTAAATATTGATTTTAAGGACTGTCTGTCATCAAATTCTTTTCATTTTCAGTGTGGAAGAAGAGTTCAAACATATATTTCCCAAGCAGAGGTTCCTCTGTGCTGACCTCTAAGGCTGTGCTTCCTGCAGATAGTTTCTTTCCTCTGCCGTAGGCTCTGCACAGTTCTATCCTCCAACCCCAGGCTCACGATTAGTGATGTGTTCTGCCTATCGCTGCTAGACTCACTTTTCACTAGGCTATGGGCCTCAGTAACAGCTGGCTTGTAAAGCAGCATTGCTTAGTTGGATCTTGTCCACTCAGCTGTTTTTGCCACTTCCTCTTTGTGCTGGCTGCTCACAGGGCCCACTTAAGTCACAGACAATCCAACCTTGCTGCACATGTTTTGAGATAGTCTGTATTCTCGTGTTTATAAATGGGAATCTAGATTTTAGAGACCATAAATGGCAACAAATATCTGACAGTACTAGAAAATTACATAATTAACTACCTGAACCCAAAAGTTAGCATGACCTGAGACTGGAAAATACTGACAAATAGAACTAAACTGTTTTTGTTTTTTGTTTTGGGTTTTGGTTTTTTTTTTTTTTTTTTTTTTTTTTTTTTTTTTTTTTTTTTTTTTTTTTTTTTGGTTTTTTGGTTTGGTTTGGTTTGGTTTGGTTTTTTGGTATATTTAGTATTGTTTTGTTTTCTTTTGTCTTTTATTGGGTGTTTTTAATATTTACATTTCAAATGTTATCCCTTTTCCAGGTCTCAATTCTGGAAATTCTTTATCCCATCCCCCTCTTCCTGTTTATATGAGGGTGCTTTCTAACCCACCCAAACATTACCCCTCCCCACCATTGTATTCACCTACACTGGGGCAACAAGCCTTCACAAGACCAAGGACTGCTCTTCCCACTTATGTCCAATAAGGCCATCTTCTGCCACCAACCCCCCCCCCCAGAGGCTTCCAGGCTTATCAACTGTATATGGGATGGATCCTCAGGTGGAGTAGTCTCTGGAAGTCTTTCCTTCTGTCTCTGCTCCACACTTTATCTTCATATTTTCTCCTGTGATTATTTTGTTCTCCCTTCTAAGAAGCACTGAAGCACATACACTTTGGTCTTCCTTCTTCTTGGGATTCATATGGGCTGTGAGGTGTATCATGAGTATTCAAAGTCTTTTCCCTAATATCCACTTATCAGTGGGTACATACCTCACCCAGGATGATATTTTCAAGTTTCATCCATTTGCCTGCAAATTTCATGAAGTCACTGTTTTTTAATAGCTCAGTAGTTTGCTCCATTGTGCAAATGTACCACGTTTTCTGTATCCATTCCTCTGTTGAGGGACATCTGGGTTGTTTCCAGCTTCTGACTTTATTATTAAAAATAAGGATACTGTGAACAGAGTGGAACATGTGTCTTTATTACATGTTGGAACATCTTCTGAGTAAATGCCCAGGAGTGTTATAGTTAGGTCTTCAGGTAGTACTATGTCCAGTTTTCTGAGGAATCACCAGACTGATTGCCAGAATGTGAAACAGAATTTCAGGATCATTTTTAGTTTCGTTTCCCTGATGACTAAGGATGTTGGACATTTCTTTAGGTGCTCATCCCAGTCATTTAAGTTTTTTCAGTTGAGAATTCTCTGTTTAGCTCTGTTCTCCATTTTTAATAGGGTTATTTGGTTCTCTGGAGTCTAACTTCTTGAGTTCTTTGTATATATTGGATAATAGCCCTCTTAAATGTAGGATTGGTAAGGAACTTTCCCCAATCTTTTGGCTGCCTTTTTGTTTTATTGGCAGTCTCCTTTGTCTTACAGTAGCTCTGCAATTTTATGAGGTCCCACTTTTCAATTCTTTTTTTTTCTCCATGATTATTTATTTTTTATTAGATATTTTCTTTATTTACATTTCAAATGCTATCCCGAAAGTTCCCTAAACCCTACCCCATCCTGCTCTCCTACCCACCTGCTCCCACTTCTTGGCCCTTGCATTCCCCTGTACTGGGGCATATATAGTTTGCAAGACCAGGGGGCCTCTCTTCCCAATGATGACCGACTATTACCACACTTTCCTTCCTTACAGGCATTTTAGGGCATATTATAATAGTTAACAGCAAAATTCTTCTTGGAAGTCCTAGGTAGGATTTTTTGCCTATATAAAATTTATAGGTCATTTTACACATTTAATTTTGGAAATCTTTGTTGTTTTATAGTGATTTTCAACTTAGGATCTTGTAGTAAAGAACCTCTGAGATTATTCTGAGTAATTACAATGATTAGGCTAACGAAGTAGAAAGACTTCCCTAAAAGTACATAGCAACTTACTCTGTGATGGACCTGGACTGCAAAAAAAAAAAAAAAAAAAAAGAACAATAGACAAACACCAACATTCTTCTCTCTTTGCTTCCTTGCAAGGATGAATTTGACCAACTTCTTAAGTACCCTGCCACCATGGCTTCTCCACCATGATTAAATGTGTTTGAATCTGTAGAAATAAACCTTTCCTTCTTTATGTAATTATTTTCAGATTGTTTTACCACAGACACTAGAAAGTAATTAGAAACCTGGGTACAGGGGCACATACCTTTTGTCCTAGAACTCAGGAGGCAGACACAGGAAGATCAAATGAATCTGTTGGGAAACCCTGTTACTCAAGGTCAAAGTCTACCATGTTTGGAGAGCTCCTCAGAGCTCAATTAAAATGAAGGACTCCATTTTTCTATCAAGGTTTGCCCTTCTGTAACCTTGTCTCAGGAGCACAACCCCAATATCCTTTATCTGACAAAGTTCATGCAGACCTTGGAAACCTGTAAGGTCCATTTCTTCTTTCCCAATCAAAACCCAAGGAGCAATAAAAAAGTATCCCTGGACTGACACTCCATACAAATGAGGCATCCACAGTAACGTTTTCATTTATTTGATTAATTATTTATTTATTCACCACTTTATGTCATACACACAGCTCCCTGACCCTCTCCTTGCATAGTCTGTCTTCTGTTCCTCCTCTTCTGTGAGAAGGGAGAGGTTACCTTGTTCTTCAACCTACCTTGGCACATCAAGCTTTTACAGTACTAAGCATGTTTTCTCCCACTGAGGCCAGACAAGATGACTTTTGTTAAAAGAACAGAATCCACAGACAGGCAACAGAGGCAGGATAGTTCTTGACCCAGTTGGTGGGGACTCTCATGAATAACATGGTAAACATCTCATGGCAAATATCTGTTACATATGTGAGGGTCAGTGTCCTGCCCTGCTTGATATTTGGTTAGTGGATCAATCTCTGGGAACACAAATTGCCCAGGTTAGTTGACTCTGTTGGTCTTCTTGTGTAGTGGTAATCTCCCTTGGGTCACTCAATCTTTCCCTCAACTTTTCCACAAAAATCGCTGAGGGTCTCCATCTATTCCCATAAGTTTCTGGCTGGAGTCTTTCAAAAGCAAGTAATGCTAGTTTCTTGTTTGTAAGCACAACTTAGTATAATTAATAGTGTCAGGAATTCGATCTGACCCATGGAGTGGGTCTCAAATTAGGCCATTCAATTATACTAGTCCCTCAATGACTCTTCAATCTTGTCATTGGAAATGAGAATTTAAAAAAAAAAAAAAAAAACAGTTACACAATGGAAAACTCTGGTTGTGATCTGTAGATATGAATGCCCTTGGAATGAATTTCTGGAACATGCTTGTTCTACAATCAAACACTCAGTACTGTTTTAAAATCACACACACACATACTCACACCCACACAAAAAGATGTTCAATAGAACTGTTCTTCAATTAGCTGTTTCATTGCTTATGAATAGTAGAGACATGGCATGTCCAAAGAAAGGATTGAATGCTCTTGAAAATATTAAAAAATGTTGAGGCAGACAAGGTAATTATGTCTGTGGAACCTAGATATCAGCTCTATCTTTGGCATCATAGCCATTTTAGACAAGCTCTGTCCAGAACTAAGCTTACTCACATCATACTCTGAAAGAATTCGGGGCATTTGATGGCCTGCAGCACATGGATATAAGCAAAAGAAGCCTTGATTGACTCCCTGAGTTTCAGGGTATTTGACACAGGATTCCTAAGGGTCACATGATCAGACACTAGGTTCTTGTTTGCACACTTGATCAGAGCTGACAGCTACATGCATTGATGTTGTAATCTGTTCAAGGGTAAGTTCCAGCTTATGCAAAAAAGAAATATAAATTTTACAAAAATGTAGTTTTAGAAATATTAATTTGGGACACTTAAAATATGTATTCACATATTTCTGTAACATTGATTCTGTAAATTAACTCAATGATGGAACATTGAAGTAGTGAATTTTCTAATAGCTGCTGGCCTCTGTCTCCCACTAATGCTTCACAGTTCAGTAGACATATAAAAACACATTTTGTATTGAAACCTTCAAAATTCTACCCTGAGACTAAACTACCAATCAAAGAAAACACATGGTGAACTTCATGTCTCTAGCTGCATATGTAGCAGAGGATGGCCTAGTCGGTCATCAATGGGAGGAGAAGCCCTTGGTCCTGTGAAGATTCTATGCCCCAGTATAAGGGAATGCCAGGGGAGTGGGAGTGGGTGGGTTGGTGAGCAGGGGGAGGGGAGAGGGTATGGGGGGTTTGGGAGGGGAAACCAGGAAAGGAGTTGACATTTGAAATGTAAATAAAGAAAATATCTAATGAAAAAGACATCTTTAAGCAGTGATATTCTTGTTTTAAATTTCTCATCTCTTTTTCTTCCTGCCATATATGACTTGATGAATCTATAAAATAAATTAGCAGATATATTTAAAATTATACTTTGTATAATTTATTACTTTTTATATCAGAGTTACATCTGAAAAAACAGAGTGTTTTTTTCCAATAGCATAACTTTAAGGTTTTTCTTTATCTCACTGATAGCAACCATTAAATTTGTATTGGCAAATAACCTCATCTAATTTCTTTCTGACAAAATTCAGATATTTTAGTTGATTGACACTAAGCCACATATCATCCATTTTCAGATTGTATTTGCTTATAATAAAGTTGATTATGCTCAAATTCTATTTGTTTGCTTATATTGAAATATGGAAACTTTACATTGTAATGTAATTTATATTACTTTACATAATGTTGTATATGATGTGATTTGTATGTAATTTGGACTATATTAACAACAGTTTAGATGCCACTGCTATCAGACACATAAGTCAGCAATTTATAATTCTGATATTTTCATTTGAAAGAGTATTTATGGTAACACAGATGATGTGGAGTGACAAAATCCACATAAATAGTGGATATATGTATTCAAACATTTACTATAAGTTTGTACTTGAGACCTTTAAATGTATCCAATACTATTTTGATATATAAATTTTTTATATAGAGATATGTTTGTTACATGACCTATAGTTACTCCCCTGAATTACAGGATGCTTTGACTTCTTCCAATAAAATATATCTGCACAATGACACTCATATTTCACTGCCATCTCTTCAAACTTTCTAGTGTCTAGTGAGAACTAATTCACATGTCCTCTGAGAAATTGCAGTTTTTGTTGTTATAAATAAGTGAAATTATGTGGTATTTCTAGTGTGAAAATTTTTAAGGCAGAATTGATGTCACAATCCATGGTTTCCTCTTCCCTAATGAAAACGCTACTGAAGATCCTTCCCATGGCATTGTAGGGTTGTGGATCACATGTCTGCTCAGCCACTGGACATTGATGCTTGGGAAGGCAAGACTCATGGAGTTTGACTGCATTTATCCCACACTTCCTGGTAAATGTTGGGTTGTAGGGAAGCACCATGGCACTACACAGTGGTGGGAAAGCTCAGTCTGAGACTTGGGAATGCTGGAGATGGCTCAGGGTTCCCTGGGCCTGCAACAAGACTGGAGCTGTGGGGTTCTCAGGCTTTTGGAATCCACATGACTCTGGGAGTTGTGAAAGAGCTAAGAATAGAGTGGGAGCCTATGAACTGGGTCTAGCCTAGAGCCTAGGGTAAAAATGGGAGCCCTTGCTGGTTCCATGAGGCTCGTCCTTGGCTTGATGGGTAGCAAGCATGGTCATAATTGTAGATGGGAGTACAGAGATGGCCTTCTAGGGGCAATGTAGGCAAGGACTTTCTCCATTACTCCCACAGCAGATCCTGATGAAAAGAGACAGTCCATGGTAGTTCATTATTTATTGTCATGGTGGAAAGTGGATCCATAAAACCATACCCCACGAGCTGGTCCTGCGCCTCTCCTGCCCAGGAGGGGTGTTCGCCTGGCGGCTGTCCGCAGGCTGATCCAGCACCCAACACCTTGCCTCCCCGACCGAGGAGGGGTGTCCGGCTGGCATCCAGCGCCTTTCCTCACCCGAGGAGGGGAGTGCGCCCGAGAGCAGT
>NC_034596.1:107720059-107732020 GCF_900095145.1 Mus pahari | reverse complement strand
TCTCTCTCTCTCTCTCTCTCTCTCTCTCTCTCTCTCTCTCTCTCTCTCTTGAACATATGTGATAATAAGGCATTTCTCTTTTTTATTGTATTGGTCTGGGAAGTTAGGGATGACTCGTGGAAGGTTTTGCAGAAAAGCCTTTATTTTACTGATGGCCAAAACTCTATGAGGGCTGTAGCTATGTGACAGGGGCCTGGTGTCCATGATCAGGTGAAATTCCTACTGTCCCTTTAGGGTCTCCTGGGTTTCAAAGCCTTTACCTCAGCCAAGGACCAGGCTACCTCTCAGGGTCCACTGCCCCACACATTATCACTGAAAACAATATTGATTTGCTTCCTAACCTAAACATATATTCCCATATTTATATTGTTTGGAATTTGTACAAGCACTACATGAATATAATGTGATACTACTCCTTCCAATTCCTCTCCCATCCACTCATCAAGATTTCTTCCCACTGTATGTGTGTTTCTTTTTTCTTTTTTTTTTTATGTTTTTTTTAAATCTATGATGACAATGTTAATGTGGGCATAGAACTATGTCCTGGAGGATGGTTAGTTTGCCAGTGCCCACATCACTAAAGAATACTGACTTTTCTCAGCAGTATCAAAAATCAATAGTTCTTCAAGTAGGGGTAGGACTTCATACCCACCACCATACATCATGATACGATATTGCCTGGCTTACCTTTTTCCAGGTCTGTGCTTCCTGTCACAGCTACTATAGGTTCACACATGCAACTTCCCTGTTTCAAACAGAAAGCCCTGATTTCCTATAGTTATCCACTGTCTTTCATTCTTCCAATGTTTCTTTGCTCTCTTCCAGGATGATACCTAAGCCTCAGCAGAAGCAATATTGCATAATCACCACACAGAGGTACTGTGATCATCACAGTATTTCCTAAAAATATATTTGTAGGAATTTGTATTGGGTATTCAAGGAAGAAACATAAGTTTTATTTTCTTGTTTGCTTTTAAGCAATAATCAACTGCCTCTTGTTTTTCTACCATGAGCTTAGAACTTCTGCCTCTGGATTTTCCAAGTTCCAGAAGATAGACTACACTGCTGGAAAATGAAGTCATGGGGGAATCACAGAACAAAAAGCATCATATACATCTCCAGAAATTCAGAGAATGTCAAGTTTTCCCTGAGGTTTACATCTGTGATGGCACAGGTGACTGCTCTATACATTCAGGCACTTACACACACATACACACACACACACACACACACACACACACACACACGCACGCACACACACACACACACACACACACACACACAAAATTTCTTCTGCTCATCGATTCAGCAAGGCAACTTAGGAACTGTCTTGATTTTTTTTCTGTTATAACATTACATTGCCTAAATCTAATATTTTCTGCCTATGTGTGCTGGCATTTTCATTTGTTTAGTTACTAAGAAAACATATATCTAGGCTTTACAAAGGCAGAATTCCACTTTCCAAAAATCGAAATGACTGCCATTGATAGCATGGTTACAGTTGATACACTTCTGTCACACAGTGGGATGCTGTAATTTAAACACAATTTTGGCACAGATCAAATTAGCAAGTTGTATAAAAGTTCCAATGACTAGAAAACCTATTGGTTTCCCATCTGACCTGGCTCCTCTTACATCTGTGAGGACCATAGGCTGAGAGCTGATTAGGGTGTTTGTGTTACTGTCAGTAAATTTATTTTCATCCTGTATTGTCATTCCTTGTTCTCTGGCCTTTTCCCAGTAGATCACATGATGCCCAAGAAGGGTCTACCCATTAGGTAAAGGTGGACAGAAATTTCTTATGCTCTTGGGTCCACTGTCCTTCTGATGTTCTCTGTGTAATATACACAATGTCAACACTATTATGTACTTCAAATATAAACCACAAAAACACGATAGAAAAAAAAGTGAGACTCCTGTATTTGTGAATTTGGAGGGATAATCAACAGAAAGAATGAGCATGGTATGAGTGTTCTGTTGTTAGATTTTAACTGCACATGCTAATGTATCATAGGGTGACTTCAGGTCGAACAGGCTTGAATTCTCAAGGAAAACCGAAGCTTCTGTCTTCTACATAATTCAAATTTATGTCTGCTCTTGTATATCACAGTAACACGGAATTGATAGGACAATATTTTTGACTTATAAGATATGGATTAATCACTATAATACTGTCTAGTAATCAATTTAGAACAACCCCTAAGTGGGAATGAGATTAATCACATTGACACCACTCTTCAGGTAAACAAAGAAGAACACTGTGCTATTGTATACTATGATTTACAAATGACATGTTTGCACAATCAATAGTTTCCTAATTTCTTCATGAATTGCAATAGTAAAAAGGAAAAGCCAAAATAAATCATAATTGTGCAAAGACTGAGGAGCAGGTGCAAAGTGGAGTTATCAAGTGTGTTTCTTGACTCTACCCAGAGTTTATTCTTCTCATTTAACCACATGAAAGTCCTTGGACACTGTGCGCTATATCAGAAGCCTTGCATTGAAGGACACAAAATCTGACAGTGGTAATTACAGTTATGTTCTACTATCTCTTGGAAGTTACAGAAAGAGAAATGATATAATTCAAAATCCTTCTCAATGCAAATGAAGACTGTTTATGTCATTGTAGGATGAGATGCTCATTTGGAAAACTAAGGCATTAGAGAACTTTCTCATGAAGACATAGTTCCAAGTCTTATCATGCTGTGTCTCTCCCAAAATCATTAATATTGTCATGTTTCGGCGCAATGTTTGTTAGATGTCTGTGAGTTATTTGCAGTCTATATGACATTAAATTTCTATGTTTCTGAATCTGTAGATTGTAGCATGTTTATTTTAAAACTTAAAACTTATATCCACTTACAAGTGAATATATCTGTGAATATATATCTTTCAGGGCCTCGATTACTGGGCTCAAGATTATATTTTCTAGTTCTATCTGTTTGATTTTTGTTTTTGCTGTTGTGTTGTTTTGTTTTACAAATTATCTGATGGAATTTTAAATGCTGAATAATACTCTTTTGTGCAATTGTACTACATTTTTTTTACCCATTTTTCAGTTCAGGTACATCGGTTATTTCCAATATATATATCTATTATTGTTAAAACTGATATGAATATAGTTGAGCAAATGTCCTTGCGGTAGAATGGAGAGTCTGGGTATATTCCAAGGAGTGGTATATCTGGGTCTTTTCTAAGAAACCACCATATTGGGCTGGTGAGATGACTCAGTGGGTAAGAGCATTGACTGCTCTTCTGAAGGTCCTAAGTTCAAATCCCAGCAATCACATGGTGGCTCACAACCACCCATAATGAGATCTGACACCCCCTTCTGGTGATTCTGAAGATAACTACAGTGTACTTATGTATAATAAATAAATAAATCTTAAAAAAAAAAAGAAAAAGAAAAAAAGAAACCACCATATTATTTTCCAAAGTGGCTCCACAAATTTGTACTCCCACAAGGAAAACCAGAGTGGCTGAGTATCAAGGAAGGCTTAAATAAGAACATGTAAGAACATAAGAATTTTCCTGGGAGAGGGAAATAGACTAGATTTCATAAGTGGAGAAGGGTTGGGATTAGGAATAGGAGGGAATGGGGAAAATAGTGAGAGGAAGGACTGCAACTGCAGCTATTTCAGGGGCAATATAAAAAAATAGTTCAATGGAAACTCCATGTAATGTACAAGAGTGAGCCTAGAAAAGACTCCTAGTGATTGAAGACAGGGAGCCTGTACTTGGCAACTCCTAGAACCAGGCAAGGCCTCAAGTGGAGAGACTGACATAAACTCAGACATAAAAGCTTCAGTCTAGAGTTTGTCCTGCTTGCAGTATTTGCTGGGATCAAAGCCTAGCAGAACTGCCATCAAAGAGACCATACAGACTTTCTGTGCTACTGATGGGAACAGATAAATAATCTCACTCAAACCTTAGATCTCAGGCAACTCTACAGTAGACAGCAGGTAGAGGTCCAGAGGAGTCAGAGACACCATAAGAACATGAGTCACAGAATCAATGGGCTACCACAAATCAGGGAACCTATAGGGTTTTGACCTGGGTCCCCTGCTTAAATGTTATAGCTGACTAGCTAACTGTTCTTATGGGATTCCTAATAGTAACCAGGAGATATTTCTCGATTCTTTTGTTTGTTTGTGGCACCATTTTTTTCCTATCGGTTCACTGTGTCCAGCCTTGATGAAATTGTATTTGCCTGGTCTTATACTAGTTTGTCACGCAGTGTTTGGTTGATATCCTTGGAATGCTTGTTCTTTTCTGAGGAGAGATGGGAGGTGAACCTGGGGCAAAGGGAAAGTGGGGAAAGAGACACAGGAAGAGCAGAGGAACTTCAGTCAGGATGGAAGATATTGCAGAACAAATTTTAAAACTTTAATGAATCTGTTTCATTTTACTCCCAGATGAACTATGAATCAGTGAGAGCAGGATTTTGAATTTATTCACAGCCACTGCCTTGGGATCAGTCTGTGCTTTCATTATTAGGTAGATACCTTTTTTGATTATACACAGGCAGGCACACACACACAAACACACATACACACATATCATATAATATAATTAATAAAATACACATGTATGTGTATATGTATGTGTATGTAATGTAGTCGGGGTCCCTCATCTGCTTGCTGATCACAGGACACCACAAGTTTGACCAAGCTTACCCCAAGCTGTAACCAGATGGGTGTTGGGCCTTAGAACATCACTGGGACCCCAATTCAGACCTGGAAAATCACAGTCCAAGGCTTAGGACAGCCAAAGCTGGTTCGGAGGTCCCCGGGCCTGAAAGAAGGCCCAGACATTTGCTTCTCAGATTCTTGAACTTCCAGGTGCCACTGGAAGACATGGAAGAGATGAGAATATATACATAAACATTTATTCACTTTTTGACACTTTGCTTAATGAATATGAAGCAATTCCTTCATTGCCTCTAACTATTTTAGTATTGACATCAATTTTATCACATATTATAATACCAAAGCCTATTTGTCCCTTAGTTTCATAGACTGGAGTACCTTTACCAAACATTAGCTTAACATGATGTGTCTCATTGATACTTATTGACAATGAGGTATGTTTCTCAGGATGGCAACAAGATTGGTTCCATCTTTTAATTAAATCCACTAGTCTGAATCATTTTATTGAGAATTGAGGAAATTAATACTAGGATATTTTATTAGAAAATATAAAATAATTGCTGTCATTGGATGTTTGTGGGAGTTTCTGGAATTTGTTACATATTTGGTTTTATTGTGAGTGTGCTTATTCTCTTCAGGTTAAATATTCCATTATTCCCTGAGGTCGAGATTACTGGACTTATGTTTCTTAGAGTTATATTGTGAAAACTTAATTTTTTTCCTTCATGTTTTTTTCCTTTTGCCCATTCCTCCTTCTTCCTCTTCCTTCTCCTCCTCCTCTTCTTCTTCTCCTTTTTCTCCTTCTTCCTTTCTTCTTCTTCTTCTTCTTCTTCTTCTTCTTCTTCTTCTTCTTCTTCTTCTTCTTCTTCTTTCTTCTTCTTCTTCTTCTTTCTTCTTCTTCTTCTTCCTCTTCTTCTCCTTCTCCTTCTCCTTCTCCTTCGTCTTCTTCTTCTCCTCCTCCTTCTCCTCCTCCTCCTTCTTCTCCTTCTCCTCCTCATCCTTCTTCTTTTTTCCTCCTCTTCTTCTTCCTATTATTATTATTACTATTATCATTAATCATTCCATTAATTTAGATCTCAAATGATATCCCACTTCCCAGTTGCCTCCTCCACCAAACCCCCATACAATGATATCCTACTTTATTGTTACCCCACTGCCAAATCCACATCCCATATCTACCCTCCCACCTCACTTTTGCCTACATAGGAGTACTTTTGCTATATATACTTGTCCTCATTGATAGTTGTGCTCTTTATAAAATATGTTGTACATCTTTGTATAAAAGGTCATGCGGAAACTTTTTTTCCTTATTTCTATTTGGTCTTTTAATATACATTTGTACCTAGATTAGCATTTTTTTCTGGAGGTTTTAGAAATTTCTTTGATTCTATTCCATTGATCTACCTGTCTGTCACTGTACCAGTACCATGGCACAACTGGTGGTTATCATGTAGAAGGATGCAAATTGATCCATTCTTATCTCCTTGTACAAAGCTCAAGTCTAAGTGGATCAAAGATCTCCACATAAAACCAGAGATACTTGTATGTTTCTGCCTGAGAGTTTTTGTCTGCCGTCACCAGGTTTGTCCTGGAAGGTGAGCTAGGGAGTGAAAAAGACTGTGGGAGAAATAACCAGGCCTTGACAAGTTTTCCTGATCAAAACCCAAAGTTTAATAAAGTACCTGGTTTTTAAGGGGTGGGAAAAACCCCTCCCCCAGCCCCAATCTTGGAGCCTTTCAGATGTGAACAGGTAGGCGGATCTTCAGGAATGCTGTCTCTGTAGAATCTAGGCGCCTATCAGCAGGGAGTAGCATCTGCCCTGAGGCTACTGATCCACAGGACAGTGGCAAGCATAAACAAGGAATCAGCCTGGCAGAAATCACCCCAGGTGGTGAAGAGCAGTGGCTGCAGGTCTGGGAAGCTCCAACAGACACTGAAATTTATAGAGGAGAAAGTAGGGAAAAGACTTGAAGATTTGGGGACAGGGGAAAAATTCCTGAACAGAACAACAATGCTGTAAAATCAAGAACTGACAAATGAGACCTCATAAAATTTCAAAGCTTCGGTAAGGCAAAAGTTATTGTCAATAAAAAAAAAAAAAAAAAAAAAAAAGGCTACCAACAGATTGGGAAAGGATTTTTACCAACCCTAAATCTGATAAGAGACTAATATCCAGTATATACAAAGACCTCAAGAAGCTGAACTCCAAAAATTCAAATAACCTCATTAAAAATGGGGTACAGAGCTAAACAAAGAATTCTCAACTGAGGAATACTGAAGGGCTGAGAAGCACTTGGAAAAATGTTCAGCATCCTTAATCATCAGGTAAATGCAAATCAAAAGAACCCTAAGATTTCACCTCACACCAGTCAGAATGGCTAAGATCAAAAATTCAGGTGACAGCAGATGCTGGCCAGGATGTGGAGAAAGAGAAACACTCCTTCATTGCTGGATTGCAAGCTTGTACAACCACTCTGAAAATCAGTCTGGCAGTTCCTCAGAAAATTTGACATAGTACTACAGGAAGATCCAGCAATACCTCTCCTGGGCATATACCCAAAAGATGTTCCAAATGGTAATAAGGACACATGCTCCACTATGTTCATAGCAGCCTTATTTATAATAACCATTAGCTGGAAAGAACCCAGATGTCCCTCAACAGAGGAATGGATACAGAAAATGTGCTACATTTACACAATGGAGTAATACCCAGCTATTAAAAACAATGAATTTATGAAATTCTTGGGCAAATGGATGTATCTGGAGGATATCATCCTTAGTGAGGTAACCCAATCACAAAAGAAGTCACTTGATATGCACACACTGATAAGTGGATATTAGCCCAGAAACTTAGAATACCCAAGATTCAATTTGTAAAACACAAGAAAATCAAGAAGGAAGACCAACGTGTGGATACTTCATTCCTCCTTAGAACAGGGAACAAAATACCTATGGAAGGAGTTACAGAGACAAAGTTTGTAGCTAAGAAGAAAGGATGGACCATCCAGAGATGACCCCACCCAGGGATCCATCCCATAATCAGCCACCAAATGCAGACACTATTGCATATGCCAGCAAGATTTTTCTGAAAGGACCCTGATATACTTGTCTCATGTGAGGCTAGGCCAGTGCCTGGAAGTGGATACAGAAGTGGATGCTCACAGTCAGTTATTGGATGGAACATTGGGCCCCCAATAGAGGAGCTAGAGAAAGTACCAAAGGAGCTGAAGGGGTCTGCAACCCTATAGGTGGAACAACAATATGAACTAATCAGTACCCCCAGAGCTCGTGTCTCTAGCTGCGTATGTAGCAGAAGATGGCCTAGTCAGCCATCATTGGGAAGAGAAGCCCCTTGGTCTTGCAAACTTTATATATCCCAGTACAGGGGAATGCCCGGGCCAAGAAGTGGGAGTGGGTAGGTAGGGGAGCAGGGCAGGGGGAGGGTATAGGGGACTTTTAGGATAGCATTTGAAATGTAAATGAAATATATCTAATAAAAAAATTGAAAAAAAAAAGGAAAATAAAAAAGAAATTTCTCTTATATTTTATTGAAAATATCCTCACCATCTTTGTTATGTATTTGTACATAGGTCATCTGCTCATAATCTAAACATTAGCTGTGTTTCTCCATTTTGTCCCAAAACATCCCTATGCAGTATTTATACACAGTAAAGTTTTTTGGATTGAACATTAATGTGTGACTCAATGACTTTCTTTTATGTTTAAGCATTGACTCTAAGTTTTGTTTGTTTTTGGTTTTGTTTTAGCATGATTTATTCTAAAACATTAATTCAAAGAATAAAATCAGCAGACAGAAAACTGAATCACAGATGTTTCCCTGAAGAAATAAGAATAGGTAAATATAGCAGGAACAGGTGGGCAGCCTCTATGTAAATGCTGGGGGCTGTGAAGTTGCAAAATCATCTCCTGCAGGAGGACCTAATTGAGGACTGCCTAGGATACCAGCATTCCTGCAGAAGTACATAATTGTGAACAGCCTGAGAGACCAAGGATTGCTAGTGAAAATAATGCCAGCCAATCAGGAACTGCTGTTTAGAATAGATACTTTCTTAGGTCCAATGGAGGCATGGGTGGAAGGTATTAAAGTAGCCTGCAGCAGTGCACAGATGACCACGCTGCAGCATTTCTCACCTGCTCCTGGAATCTGTGCCAACTTGTCCCCAGCCCCCAAGAGCAGGTAGGGTTGGCTAGAGAGCAATCTATGGTATAGGCAAAGGTAAACATATATGAAGCAATGTTGAATGTTGACATCCTTAGATGTCAGAGAGAAGAACATTAAGTGTGTCATTACTCCATCTCAATCCAGGGAGAATGATTTTCACTAAGAAATAAAATGTCTTGGGCACTTGTCCCTATTGTATTGTGGGGCATCTTTTGGATATATGCTCAAGAATGGTATAGCTGTGTCTTCAAGTAGGTCTATTTCCAATTTTCTGAGGAACTGCCATACTGATTTCCAGAGTGGTTGTACCAATTTGCAATCCCACTAGCAATGGAGGAGTACTCCACTTTCTTCAAATTCTCACCAGAATGTGGTGTCACCTGAGTTTTTGATCTTAGCCATTCTGATTGGTGTAAGGTAGAATCTCAAAGTTGTTTTGATTTGAATTTCTCTGATCTCTAATAATTTTGAACATTTCTTTAAGTGCTTCTCAGTCACTTGAGATTCCTCTGTTGTGAATTATGTTTAGCTCTGTTCCTCACTTTTTAATTGTGTTATTTGGGTTCTTGGAGGTTAGCTTCTTGAGTTCTTAATATATTTTGAATTGTAACCCTCTATCAGTGTGGAATTAGTGAAAATTTCTTTTCCCATTGTGTAGTTTGACAGTTTGTTCTATTGACTGTGTCTTGCTTTACAGAAGCTTTTCTGTTTCAGGAGGTCCCATTTATCAACTGTTGATCTTAGAGCCTGGGCCGTTGGAGATCTGTTTAGGAAATTTTGCTCTGTGCCAATAAGTTTCAGGCTCTTTCCTACTTTCTCTTCTCTCCTATTCGGTTTATCTGGTTTTATGTAGAGGTCCATGATCCACATGGACTTGAGCTTTGCATAAAGTGATAACTGCCAGTTAGACCAACACCATTTATTGAAGACGCTTTCCTTTTGTTCCAGTGTATGTTTTTGGCATCTTTTTCAAGATTCAAGTGCCGATATGTGTGTGGACTTATTTCTGGGTCTTAAATTCTATTCTATTGTTCAACCTGTCTGTCTCTGTGCTAATACCACGTGACTTTTATGACTATTGCTCTGTACTGTAGCTTGAGGTCAGAGATGGTGATTCCCCCAGAAGTTCTTTTAGTATTGAGAACTGTTTTCACTATCCTGGATTTTTTGTTTTTCTATGTGAAATTGAGAATTTATCTTTCCATATCTGTAAAGAACAGTGTTATGATATTGATGGGGATTATGTTTAATGTGAGGACTGCTTTTGGTAAGATGGCCATTTTTACTATGTTAATCCTACCAATACATGAACATGGGAGATCTTTCTCTCTTCTGAGGTCTTCTTCAAATTCTTTTATTAGGTATTTGAAATTCTTGTCATACAGATTTTCATTTGCTTGGTAATCTTTACACCAAGGTATTTTATACTATCTGTGGCTATTATAAAGGATGCCATTTCCCTAATTTCTTTTTCAGGTTGTGTATCAGTAGTATAAAAGAAAGGTACTGATTTGAGTTAATTATATACCATGCTAATTTGCTGAAGTAGTATGTCAGTTGTAGAAATTCTCCAGTAGATTTTTGGAGGGGGGGGGTCATGGATGTATACTATCATATCATCTGCCTTGACTTCTGTTCCAATTTGATTCTCCTCCATACAATAGGGACAACTGCTCTGCAATATTCATAGGAGTCTCATTTGTAATAGCCAGAAGCTGGAAACAATCCAGATGTCCCTCAAAGGAAAAATGGATACAGAAAATGTGGATCATTTTCAGAACAGAATATTATACAACTATTAATAATGAGGACATCATGAGTTTTGCAGGCAAATGGATGGAATTAGGAAATATCATGCTGTGTGAGAAAATCCAGACCCAAAGGGTCGTTCATAGTATATACTCTGAATATTATCCAAAAAGTACAGAATACCTAGTATACTACCCACAGAAGTTTAACAAACAGAAATGCCAAGAAATGATGCTTTATTCCCACTTAGTAGGGTGAAGAAAATAATAGTAGGAGGCAGAGTGAGGGAAAAATTTTGGAGGAAGAGGGGAGGGGAGAAAGGAGAACAGGATCAGGAATGGTGGGGGGAAAGGAGTGAAGCCCAGAGGGCCAACAGAATGAATGGGAATATGCAGCCTCAGAAGATTGAAGACAGGGAGACCCTCTAGAAAGTACCAGAGACCTGGAAGGTGAGAGACTCTCAAGACTCAATAGAAGTTACCTTAGATGAAATGCCCAACAGTTGGGAGAGGGGACTCAAAGAGTCTGCCTCAAGAGGAGGGCTGGTGGTGCTACCAACCCACAGTCATAATATCTGACCCCGAACTGTTCCTGTGTAAAAGAACTGCAGGGACAAAAATTGAGAAGAGACTGAGGGAAAGGTGGTTCAGTGAGTGGCCCAACTGGAGATCTCCTTCATGGGGCAAGACCAAGGCCTGACATTGCTACTGACGCTATGATGTGCTTACAGACAGGAGCACAGCTTCGCTGTCCTGAGAGGCCCGGCTGGCAGTTGACAGAGACAGGTGCAGATACATCCATCCATATGACTGAAGTGGCGGTGCCTGGGGCTGAATTAGGGGTAGGATGGGAGAGGCCAAAGAGGAGAGCAACCCCATAGTTGTTGGGACCCAGAAAGTCCTTGGAGTCTTGTCCCTGGGCTATAATCTAACACCCTTTGCTTCTTCCACTATCTTGCTTCCGTTCCATAATTGACTTGGGACATTTTCCAATGAGGGCACTCCTTCGGGACCTTTTTACAATGGGGACATTCCTTCCCAGATGTTTTTACAATGGGGACATTCCTTTCTGGACCTTTCTACAATGGGGACATTCCTTCCTGGACCTCTTTACAATGGGGACATTTCTTTCTGGACCTTTTTACAATGGGGACGTTCCTTCCCGGACAATTTTACAATGGGGACATTCCTTCCTGGACCTTTCTACAATGGGGACGTTCCTTCCTGGACCTTTTTACAATGGGGACATTCCTTCCTGGACCTCTTTACAATGGGGACATTCCTTTCTGGACCTTTCTACAATGGGGACATTCCTTTCTGGACCTTTCTACAATGGGGACGTTCCTTCCTGGACCTTTTTACAATGGGGACATTCCTTTCT
>NC_034596.1:107693584-107719114 GCF_900095145.1 Mus pahari | reverse complement strand
ACGTTCCTTCCTGGACCTTTTTACAATGGGGACATTCCTTTCTGGACCTTTCTACAATGGGGACATTCCTTTCTGGACCTTTTTACAATGGGGACGTTCCTTCCTGGACCTTTTTACAATGGGGACGTTCCTTCCTGGACCTTTTTACAATTGGGACATTCCTTTGAAGTTAATGTGTTACCTAGCACCGCAGGTTTGCCCTGTGTACCTGACCAAATACCATTTGCAGTTTTCATCTTTAAAAGCCCTCCATTTCCCAAGAATAAACAAGGCTTGAACAGGATTTTTGTCTCACCTCCTTCCCTAGCATCTTCTGATCCCAAAATTTGCCATTGTAGCTCCCTTCCCATGAGAACCCTGTTGTTTAAGTCCTGCAGGTCGGGGCACATAGGAAGACCAGTAGTCTCAACTAACCCAGATCTCTGGGAACTCTCAGAGACTTAGCCACCAACTTGGCAGCATACAGGATCTGGTCTCTGGCACCCGACACATATATAGCAGAGGAAGGCCTGGTCTAGCCTCCGTGGGAGAAGATTCACCTAATCCTCAAGAGACTTGAGCCCCAGGAAGGAGGTCGGCCTGATGGTGAAGGAACATCCTCTCAAGTGAGATACATTTAAGGAGGAATAGGAAGAAGAGCTGTTGGATGGGACACCAGGAGGAGAGAGAAACACTGGACTGAGGACAGAGTGCCCAATAGGGGTCTGCAATGGAGGAGTTAGATAATAAAGGAGCTGAAGAGGTGCAACCCCATAGGAAGAACAATAATACCAACCAACCAGACCCGCCAGAGCTCCCAGGATTTAAACCACCAACCAAGGAGTACATGTGCAGTGACCCATGGCTCCAGCTGCATATGTAGCAGAGGATGGGCTTGTCAGGCATCAATGGGAGTGGAGTCCCTTGGTCCTGTGAAGGTTGAAAGCCCCAGTGTATGGGAATTAGAGGGCAGGGAGGCAGGAGTAGGTAGGTGGGTGGGGGAACATCCTCATAGAAGCAGGGGAGGGGGCATGGGGTAGGGTGTTTCTGGGGGTAACCAGGAAAAGGGATAACATTTTAAATATCCAATAAAAAGAAAAAGCTATTTGGAGTTTTGTGACTAGATGAGAAGTCCATAGATGCATGGAGTAAGGAAGTCAAGCAAAACGAGTCAATAAAATCTCACAATATTTTATTTTTATAAAATTTTAAATTTTATGGGAGTTGTCTTTTTAGACAAGCCAAAATTGATAGAGAAAAATAGAACAATGAATGTATACAAACTCAAGTAATCACCAAAATAGACAGAATTCTTGGTAAGCTGTTATTTTCCTTTATATTTAAGTAAAATGAATTTGGACCTGTATGTACGTAAGGATGCAAAAGTCTCTTCTATGAATCATGGAAGTTTTCTGAGTACAATTGTTTCTAGACAATCAAAAATGCTGAGAATTATAGGAATGTGAATTAAGCTAAAATCAAGTTTAATTCTTAATTTAAATATGCCTCTTCTATAACTTTCTGATAAATTTTAAATAAACAGTGATAGAGAGCAAACATACATGGATCCATATGTATAATTTTGATATCAGATAAAGGATGTTTCCAAGAATTTTCCCCAAAATATGAGAATAAATCTGTGCAAAAAGTGTTTATGAAAATATTTGTTATAAAATCTGGTGTTTCATTTTTAAATCCAATCTGATGTTCAAGAGACAACCTGGCAGTTTGATTTCCAATAAATCTTTCTAACCATGAAAAAAATATGAAGAAAATAAAGAATTTCATACATGAGTACAATATATCCATTCCTCTTTATCTTATCATAGGACACATAGGTTTGCCCTGCATCCTACCCAAACACAAAGAAAGATAGAAAGAAAGAAAGAGAGAGAGAGAGAGAGAGAGAGAGAGAGAGAGAGAGAGAGAGAGAGAGAGAAAGAAAGAAAAAATAATTTTAGTTAAAAAATAGAAAAAAGAAAAAAAGAAAAGAAAAGAAATGTCAATACCAGTGAAGATACAAAGAATAGGAACCCTTACATATTTATTGTTAGGAAGGTGAACTTTGTTAAATCACAATAAAATATTGAAGTGTTATTACATATACATACTAAGCTAACTCATTCACTGTATCCCTGCATTTTGTAATTACTTCACTCTCCACAGCTTCAACCCTAGGGCTAATGATATAGCAGAAAGACATGCAAATTAGGCCTCCCTCAGCACATGAAAACCAGGCCAAACTTACTCTAGCAATGGGATCCAGTCCTGATTTCCCCAATCTTCACATTCAGAAATCAGCACTCAGCACAGACCTGTTACTATGAAGTTGTGGCTGAAGTGGATTTTTCTTGTAACTCTTTTAAATGGTAATTTATGGGGAACAAGAGCCTCTCTGTCTCTCTCTCTCTCTGTCTCTCTGTCTCTCTGTGTGTGNGTGTGTGTGTGTGTGTGTGTGTGTGTGTGTGTGTGTGTGTGTGTGTGTGTGTATAAAACAGGGACAGTAGATGTGTGTGACCAGGATTATCTACTGTTGCAGGTATCCAGTGTGAGGTGAAGCTGGTGGAATCCGGAGGAGGCTTGGTACAGCCTGGGGGTTCTCTGAGACTCTCCTGTGCAGCTTCTGGGTTCACATTCAGTGATTTCTACATGGAGTGGGTCCGCCAGGCTCCAGGGAAGGGACTGGAGTGGATTGGTGCAAGTAGAAACAAAGCTAATGATTATACAACAGAGTACAGTGCATCTGTGAAGGGTCGGTTCACCATCTCCAGAGACACTTCCCAAAACATCCTCTACCTTCAGATGAACACCCTGAGAGCTGAGGACACTGCCATTTATTACTGTGCCAGAGATACACACAGTGAGAGGACTTCATTTTGAATCCAGACACAAACTTCCTTGCAGGGGTGTTCAGGACCAACAGAGGGCGCACATGACCATTGAAAAAGACTGTGTATGGCCTCTTGATGTATTATTTTTAATCTGGAAAGTTCTCTGGAACTTACATTGCTTTATCTACCACAGAAATCTTTGCAGTGGAAAGTGGCAACCGAATAAAATGCCTGAACTGTGAGAAACTGCAACTTGGATGCAAATTTCTTCTTGGCCAGAGGAAAATTTTGGAGACACCATGTGAAGTAATAAAAACACATATATGTTTTATATATATATATATATATATATATATATATATATATATATATATATATATATATATAGAGAGAGAGAGAGAGAGAGAGAGAGACATATTTCTCTGCAACTTTTTGTGTAACAATTTAAATGTTGAACTTTTACCATGGATTGCACTCCTAAGTTTCCTTTGAGAAATGCATCACTGTCTTATTGTAAACCAAGAATTTGTGATTTAGAAAAGGATTATTTCAGTAAAGTTCTTCTTATATTTAGTTTATTTATATGATATAAAGACAATACATTAAATATCTTGTAAGATGAGATTTATTTGTACAATGTTAGTCGTTGCTGAAAGGGTATTGTCTAGCTTTTGATAAAAATCCTTTTTGTATTATATATAGTACAATAAAATAATTTTAAAGCTCAATTTTATGATAGGCTTTCTTACAGAAATATTGACAAAATAGAAGTCTGCTTCATTTCTTACATAATTCATAATTCATTTCTTACATATTTCTCCAAACTGATTTTTATAAAGGTTGAATTTATTTTCCTCCTCGCAACTGTGTGAATAAGGGCTTCTATCTCTCATGACCATCCCCTACATTTTTCAGATTTGCTGAGAGTGGCCATTCTTACTGAGATGAGCTAATAGCTCAAACTGCTTTTAATTTAAGTTAGTATGATATCTAAGAATATTGAACACTCTTCCTTTGATTTATTTATAAAGCCTTGCTTCCCGTGTTGCCTCCAAACTTTCTGACACTTCCACTCTTCCTGCCTCCTCTGCTGCAGAGTCCCCAGGTAGGACTGACTGTTCCAACGTGTCTCCGTTTCTGCACATTGTCTGATCATGGCTTTCTGACACTGATGCCCATCGAGTGAAGAAAACGCTTCTCTGATCATAGCTGAGCAAAGGACTCAACTATGAGTGAAGCAGAATGTGACAATGTGTGTTCTTTTACGCCAATACCATTTCTTTTTATTGCCATAGTTCTACAGTAAATTTGATGTCAGTGATGATGATGATGCATCCAGCATTTTTGTATTATTTAGAATAGCATTAGATATTCTGAGGCTTTTATTGATGTTTTCATATGAGGATCATAATTGCCCTTTCAATTTCTATGAACAATTGTATTATCATTTTGATTTGAATTTTATTGAATCTGGAGACTGTTTTTTGTTTGTTTGTTTGTTTGTTTGTTTTGTAGGATGGAGATTTCAACTGTCTTAATCTTATTAATTCATGAACATGAGAGATTTTTTAAATTTTTGATAGGGTTTTTAAAATGTTTTCTTCAACATCTTCTGTATTTTACCATACAAATCTTTTCACTTTCAATTTTCTTTTTGGTCAGCAAAATATTCTCTATGGTTGGCAATAAAAGGGGTAATAATTACAAACACACACACACACATAAGCAAACACACACACATACATTTGGTGGATGAAGCAAATTTTATGTAGTCCAACAACTTTACACATATACCTCAACTAAATAATTAAAGTGGTAAAAATTATAGTAAGCATTTTATTTTAAATATTATTCTCTGATACATCCTGGTTGCAGGTTCATCTCCCTCTACTCCTCAGAGTTCCTCTCACATCTCTCCTCTCCACCAGATATAAAAGTAACTGTTCTCATAATATTTATCATGATAACACATGGCAAGAATGATATGATTTCCTATTGTGGTCTTTCGTAATTGTCGTGGACCCAGAACTCCGACCGGCAGAGACAGGAAAAACGACACAAACACCAAGAAAGTTTCCAAACAGATTTCTTCTTTCTCTCTCAGAACAGCTTTTTCCTCTCCCTCTCACAAACAGATTTCTATAACCCTCTCCAGGCTCCAACTAACTCCAACTGAACTCTTTTCCAACTGCTTTCTCCAACTGAACTGTTTACAGCTTTTTCCCACAGCATTCTCCTTCCTCCCTCCTGGGCACATCCCATTTTTTTCTCAGTCCTCTGAGCTCCTTCAAAACAACATTCTCCATTACACCTGGGGTGCATCCTGTTTTCATCAGTCCTGACCTAATCCCTCCCCCTCTCTCCTGTATCCTTTCAGAGTTCAGCCAGGGTGGCACAGTGATAGTCCAGTGACTCAGCAGGCAGGCAGTACAGGATCCTCTGCACAGGCTCAGCAGGCTCAGATTCTTGCAGCCAGGGAACACGGGGCTTGGCACACCCACTCCCCACACATAATCATGAAGAAATATTACATTAATATGGACAGTCAACAAGATAACTATAATAAGCTATTTTACGAATCTTGTATAGGTTTTTCTTTGTATGTATTTTATACAAATATTGGAGGAACTATCCAGTTCTCAATTAATTGTAAAGGTGGTTCCAAATAAAGTGACTGATACTGATTCTGTCAGAGGAGATATAAAAAGGAAATTCAAAAGTACCTTGCAACCTCTCATGGTCTCTTTTCATGTTGTCAAGCCTCAACTTCTTTGTATGATCCTTTCAGGTCCAGTCTGTCAACTGTAGCTAAGGCTGCACCTTCAACAATGGCCACCCCTTACCTTTCACAATGTCAAGCCTAAGCTGTTCTCCATTACCCCTTCATGCCTTCAAACCTAGCACCAGCTGGGTAATTCTCACATATCACCAAGTCCTGTTGCAACAGGAGCTACTACAACACTGGCTATCTCTGGAACACAGATTCTTGAACAATCAGTGATCAGAAAATACTTTCCAGATTTCACCTCAGTGATGCTAGTCTCTTATTAATCATAGCTAATTTCTTAGCTGCAGCAAACCAGCATCAATTGTCCCAGGAGTCCATTCTATTTTTGACTCTAAAACCATAGCAAAATAGCTGAAACTTCTAAGTTCTGCTGCTTGCTGCAGTTGGAACACTGCCCCCTTGTTCTGTTACATTATCATTAGCTCCCTATTTTCCAACTCATTCACTGCCTAAGTTTGGCTGTTCTGGAAGTTGCTCTGTAGATTGACCTTGAATTTGGAGATCTGCTTGCCTTTGTCTCCTGATATTAAAGGTATGTACCACAATTCTTGGAGCTAATCTAAGCTGGGTGGTATCTGGCCCCAAAGTCATTATTCCCTTAATATTTATCTCCCTTGCCACAGACTAACCCCTTTTTGGGTCTGCTATCTGTGAGGAACGACTCTCCAGTTGCAGATGGGCAAAGGAATAGGGGAATGACAAACAGATACGACATGAGAGAATGTGTTGGATCTGAGTGTAATTTGTCAAATCGAGCATCAAACTTTTTATACAGAAGAATAACAAGAAACCAGGTGAACACATCTGCTAAGTTACAGTAACATGAAACAAAGGGAATGCATACATCAAAAGATGGTGGGGACCAGGCCACTGTTTACCACTAAGAAAGGAGCCACGTGTAATGCTAGTCTATTGTTAAGCCCACCACCAAGGATTCTTAGTAAATGCCTGATTATGCTGTTCCTTTGGGCCTAGTGAAGAAACCTGTCTCAGGGGGATTCCCTAACTCTTTCATGGTAAACCCAACTATTCCCTAAGCCATTGTTCATTCCCTTCTTTAGGTGAGACTCAGCTACTCTCCTAAGTAATCACTCTGCAGACTAGCCCTGAGCTATTCTAGCTCCTACTTTGTAATGCCTAATTAGTTTCACTGTCTCTACTAGAAGTAAATTTGAATGTTACTGAATAGGTAACCTTCTCACTGAATTCCTACTGATTTCCAAGCTCATCTGCTTCAAGGATTTTCTAGGACATTGGAATACCGGTGGAGGCTCACCTATGTTAAAATTCAATCTTTAAAGGCACTTATAATAAAACAATACTGAAAGAGAGCATACACCATATTAACTTGTGAAAGATTCACCAGAGGAGACCCTCACTCAAGTCTCGGGAAGGACGCACACCCAGTAGGACCCCCGACCTGAATTTTTACAGAGCTTATAAAGGAGAAAACCACAAGCCAGGGGGAGAAAAGGGGAGGGAAAAGGGGAACTCTAAAATCATAGACTGCCCATACAGTTAGGTCATATGCTAGTCATGTGTAACACTAGGCAACACACCCAGGGCTTTGTGACATTGTGGTTAGGGTGGTGACATTCCACAGGGGTGTTGGGACTTTAAGAATTGCTTTTATAAGTAGGTTCCGGGTGCGGTCACCTGCCGGGGACCAAGGCCCTTGAATGTAGAGGTCATGCCTTTTAAATTTTTATTCTTCACTTAGGGGGCAGGAGCAGGCAACTGGAAGAGAATGGCTGACAAGAAACGCAAAGAATGGACAGAAAGTCAAGAGTTCTGATCAAGCTGACAAATTTTTATTTTTCCCACACAGGTTATATACTCATAGGAGCAGAAAGGGGGGTAGAGGGGGTCGCTTTGTCTCTGGGTAATGCACCTGTTCCAGGAACAGAATATTGACTGGGTTAACAGTTCATCAGGAAGATCAGAACAGGATGGGTTATTAGGCACGTATTCACAAGTTTTATATAGCTATTTGTTCTCCACCGACTTCAAGATCTATGTCTATTTGTACTCAGCTGGGCTAATACTTTCCCACAGAGGCCAAGACTTTGTGCCACCAAGCACTTAAGGCAGTTAGTGTTCAAACAAGGTTGCTCCCAACAAAATTCTAGTGGCAAGAGTAGAAGTGAATACAACCCACTGTCCCTCAACCAGAATTTTCTCCAACTGACAACCAAAGGAAAGGAAAATTAATTTTTTCCAACATGATGTACCTGGTTTTAGGAACCATATTTACCTGAACATAAAACCATATACACTGAATCTAATAGAAGAGAAAGTGGGAAATATCCAGAACAAATTGGCACATTGGAAATTTTCCTGAAGAGAACACCAATGGATCCATCACAAAGACTGACAAGTTATAAATGGGACCTAATGAAACTGAAAAGCTTCTGTAAGGCAAAGGACACAGTCAATATGAACAAATGCAACATGAAAATTGGAGAAAGATCTTCAATAACTCTAAATTTAATAGGTCTAATATCAAAAATAAATAAAGAACTCTTTTGTGATTGGGTTACCTCACCCGGAATGATATCCTCCAGATCCATCAATTGCCTGAGAATTTCATAAATTCATTGTGTTTTAATAGCTGTGTAGTAGTCCATTGTGTAAATTTACCTCACTTTCTGTATCCATTCCTCTGTTGAGGGACATCTGGGTTCTTTCAGAGCTTCTGGCTATTATAGATAAGGCTGCTATGAACATACTGGAGCATGTGTCTTTATTAGTTGTTGGAGGATCTTCTGGTTATATGCCCAGGAATGGTATTGCTGGATCCTCTGGTAGTACTATGACCAATTTTCTGAGAAACCTTTAAACTGATTTCCAGAGTGGTTGTACCAGCTTGCAATCCCACCAGCAATGGAGGAGTGTTCCCCTTCCTCCACATCCTCGCCAGCATCTGCTGTCACCTGAATTTTTGATCTTAGCCATTCTGACTAATGTGAGGTGGGATCTCAGGGTTGTTTTTCTTTGCATTTCCCTAGTGACTAAGGATGTTGAACATTTTTTTAAAGGGGCTTCTCAGCCATTAAGCATTTCTCACTTGAGAATTCTTTGTTTAGCTCTGTACCACATTTTTAAATAGGGTTGTTTCTCTGGAGTCTAACTTTTTGAGTTCTTTGTATATGTTGTATATTAACCCTTTATCAGATTTAGGATTGGTAAAGATCTTTTCCCAATCTGTTGGATGCCTTTTTGTCTTATTGACAGTGTCCTTTAGCTTACAAAAGCTTTGCAATTTTATAAGTTCCCATTTGTCAATTCTTGACCTTACAGCACAAGCCATTGGTGTTCTGTTAAGGAATTTTTACCCTGTGCCTATATGTTCAAGGCTCTTCCACACTTTCTCCTCTATAAGTTTCAGTGTCTCTGGTTTTATGTGGAGGTCCTTAATCCACTTGAACTTGAGCTTTGTACAGGAGATAAGAATGGATTGATTTGCATTCTTCTACATGCTAACTTGTAGTTGAGTCAGCATCATGATATGCACTCACTGATAAGTGGATATTAGCCCAGAAGCTCAGAATACACAAGATACAATTCACAAAATACATGAAACTCAAGAAGAAGGAAGACCAAACTGTGGGTACTTTGATCCTTCTTAGATGGGGGAACAAAATACCCATGGAAGGAGTTACAGAGATAAAGTATGGAGCAGAGACTTAAGGAATAACCTTCCAGAAACTGCCACACCTGGGGATCCATTCCATATACAACCACCAAACCCAGACACTATTTTGGATGCCAACAAGAGCTTGCTGACAAGATCTTGGTATAACTTGTCTCCTATGAGGCTCTGTCAGTGCCTGACAAATATAGAAGTGGATGCTCACAGCCATCCATTTGTTGGAGCACAGGATCCCCAATGAAGTAGCTAGAGAAAGTACCCAAGGAGCTGAAAGCATTTGCAACCCCATAGGAGGAACAACAATATGTACTAACTAGTAACCCCAGAGCCAACTGTGACTAAACCACCAACAAAAGAGTACATATGGTGGGACTCATGGCTCTAGTTGCATATGTAGCAGAGGATGGCCTAGTCAGTCATCAATAAGAGGAGAGGCACTTGGTCCTGTGAAGGTTCTATACCCCAGTATAGGGGAATGACAGGGTCAGGATACAGGAGTGGGTGAGTTGGTAAGCAGGGGGAGGTAGAGGAGGGAAGGGATTTTTGGATGGGAAACCAGGAAAGGGGACAGCAGTAGAAATGTAAATAAAGTAAATATCTAATAAAACATAAAATAAAAAGAACTCAAGAATTTAGACACCAAAAGACAAAATAACCAAATTAAAAAGTGGAGTGCAGAGCTAAACAGAGAAATCTCAACAAAAGTATCTGTAATGGCCAAGAAGCACTTAAAGAAATGTTTAAAATCCCTTAATCATCAGTGAAATGCAAATCCAATCAACCCTCAGATTCCACCTTACACTAATCAGAAGGGCTAAGATTAAAAAACAAAAAATAAACAACAACAACAAAAAAAAAAACAAAAAAAAAAAATACCTCAAGAGACGGCATATTGTGGTAAGGATGTTGAGAAAGGCAATCACTCTTTCATAGTTGGTGGGAATACCTACTGGTACAACCACTCAAAATCAACCTGGTGGTTCATCAGAAAACTGGAAATAGTTCTATCTGAAAACTCAGCTATGCCACTCCACAACATCACAAGGACCCGTGTTTCACTATGTTCTTAGGGGACTTCTTCATAATAGTCAGAAACTGGAAGTAACCTAAATATCTCTCAGTTGAAGAATGGGCAGAGAAAATGTATTTCCTTTCTGCTGTAGAGTAATATTCACCTATTAAAGAGTAGGACATCATGAGTTTTGCTGGCAAATAATGGTACTAGAAAAATCCATCCTGACCGAGGTAACCCAAATCCAAAAGAAAGTGCATGCTATGTGGTCACTGAAACATGGATATCAGCCCAAAAGCATGCCTGCCACACAACATCAATTTCTGGCAAAGGCTACACTTAAGTATTTCTAGTAGATCAGCTCTTTGGTTTGCCACAAGGAATCGCCTATGGTTGTGGCATCTAAGCACCAAAAGGAGAAAAAAATCACAAAGAAATGGTTTTGAGGCATAATAAAAATTATCAGAAATGTATGAGTTTTGTAATTTCATCTTCCTCCAAGTTAAAGTCATGGGTGACTTTAAGACAGGGACAAGGAATGTGCATGATGCTATTATAGTGCTCTGACTATAATGGTTGGAGCCTTGTCATGCTACAGGGGAACTGTCATACAGCAGGGGGTGCCAAATTTCATATATACAGAAGACCAGAAAGCACTTTCTATCAGGCTGGCCTTCCTCTTCCTTTCCAGTATGCAGCACAAACTGCCAATGTAACTAGCAATTGTTGACTTCCTTTTTCAAACAGTATTTGTGCTATCAGAACATAGTGCATTCAAAAGTCTGGCCTGACAGCACAGCCCCGTTGTACTCATTCATTCTATTACCTCTCTCAATCCCACTGTTTTTGTTCTCCCCCCATTTTAATTGTCTATCCTTAGTCCAAACTATAAGCACACAATGCAGTCCACATTAAACAATACTTTTTCACTTTAAGTCAATACAAGACACCTTTAGTATCAACCTTGTTCATAATCCTGCTTCTGATGACTGAGTGTTACTGTCACACTGTACTGTTGGGTTTTGTGTCTCATCATGAGCACTGATGGGAAGGTATTAAATGTGGAGAGTAAGCAGAATTAGATTCCTCTAATGATGCATACCCTCACTAAGAGCAGAAATAATATTAAAATGAAAAAGTTTTACATGAGATTTTAAAATACCCGGGTCTGTGCTGCAGTTTCTTCAAGTTAAAGCACTGAGGTTGACTATTACAGGAAACAAAAGCAGAGTTCTTCTTTTAGTATGTGATTTTTCACATATGTTGATTTGCTATTAAGTTATTCTTCCTTTTTGAATGCTTACTATTGTAAATGAGTTTGTGTCTTTGTATAGGTGCACCTGAGTCTGGAGGCCTAAGAGGCCTGAAGAAGTTGGCGTTATAGGTAGTCTTATGCCACCTGACTGTTCAGTGCTAAAAATCAAATTGAAGTCCTTTGACCTGCAGCACATGTCCTTTGTTGTTGATATATCTCATGAGATTTCTAAACTATTTTTATTATAATACATGCTTTACCATTTTTACTGTAATGATTTCTATGTTTTATATTAATGTAACTATATTACACTTCCCAAACCTCCCCATCTTCCCAATTGTACTTTTTCAAAGTTTTAACCTGACTTATGTAAAACGAAAACATACATTTCATAATTTTTAAATGAAATGTTTTTTTTTTATTTCTACAAATTTCACCAGGAAAGATTAGTCACTGGTATGGGCATGCAGAGGACCATAAGAGTTCAGGAATAGAATCCATTTCGATTCTGGAGGCAAGGAAGTACTGATGCAAAGGTTTCAGTATAAAGAGCAGTATCCACTGGAAAGGATGAAGTCACTAAGTCTGAGCACAGAAGAGGACAGCTACCTAATGAGTGGTCACTAATGGGCCACTGTTACCCTGTTATATGTATAAGGCTCAGGAATAAGCACTGAGGCTGTGAGGTGTATGGGTGAGGACACAGGGTGTAAACCCAGCTCAAGTAGAGGACTCAGAGGATAGCACAGTCACCATGAACTAATAGACATCAGATACGATAAGGCACAGGTTCAGCTACATAGGGTCAGGGATCTTTGCAAATCTGATTGTGTATCCAGTCTAGTTCAATATGACTTAGGGAGCCCAGTCATATGCAAATCTATAGAAGACTTTAGAGTAGAAATCTGAGGTTCACCTCACATACCAGCAAGGGAGTGACCAGTTAGTCTTAAGGCACCACTGAGCCCAAGTCTTAGACATCATGGATTGGGTTTGGAACTTGCTATTCCTGATGGCAGCTGCCCAAAGTAAGACATCAGAAAAAAGAGCTCCATGGGAAATTGAAGCAGTTCCATGAATACTCAACTCCCTGTGTTCTTTTCACAGGTTCCCAAGCACAGATCCAGTTGGTGCAGTCTGGACCTGAGCTGAAGAAGCCGGGAGAGACAGTCAAGATCTCTTGCAAGGCTTCTGGGTACACCTTCACAGACTATGCAATGCACTGGGTGAAGCAGTCTCCAGGAAAGGGCTTGAAGTGGATGGGCTGGATAAACACCAACACCAGTGTGCCAACATATGCTGAAGACTTCAAGGATCGGTTTGCTTTCTCTTTGGAAACCTCTACCAGCACTGCATATATGCAGATCAACAACCTCAAAAATGAGGACACGGCTACATTTTTCTGTGCAAGACACAGTGTGATAACCACATCCTGAGGGTGTCAAAAACCACGAGGAGAAGGTTGTTCAGCTGTGCCTAGAAACAACCAGAGAAAACTTCCTCTCCTTGATTTTTGGCCACAATTATGAGATTACTGACAATAGAGATGATATTCATATATGCTCAGCCACAGAATGTTCTCAGTGGGATTGTGACAGACCAGATTTATGAAAGGGAGAGGGACAATTTCATAGCATCTTTAATTTGGTATATAAATACTGTTAATATGACAAATATCAATATAAGTATACTAAACTGTCAAACAATTCTGAATATCATGTATGAGAAACAGTAACATCAGAGTCTATCATTCTCTCAGAGAAGATGAAAAATCCAGGGTTCTACAGGCTTATAACAGAGGGTGAAAAGATAGAGAGCAAAGGAATGGTGGGAAAAAGATGACCTACAAGCAGCTACTGTAGACAACAGATGTCCACAAACAACCCTGCCTGCTGTAGTTGTGTTTACTTGCCTCAAACAAATATAACTATTTGCAGGTAAATAATACACATTTCAAAGAAGTGAATACTTGCAGGTATTTTACAGTTGAAGGAAGAACAATGTTGGCAGAGCAGACCACCCAGTTCTCCCAGGGACTAGACCTCCATCCACGAAGAGTACAATGAGGGATCCATGGCTCCAGATATATATGTGGCAGAGCATGACCTTATCTGACATCAATGGGAGGCAAGGCTCTTGTTCCTGTGCCGATTTGATGACCCAGTGTTGGGGGTTGCTGGAATGATGGGGTGAGATAGGGTGGGTGGGTGGGGGAACATCTTCATATAGGCAAGTTGGGGGGAGGGCAGGTGTGGGATGGTTGGTTTGTGGAAGATAACCAGGAACTTGGAGATCATTTGAGATTCAAACAAATGGAATAATTAATTTAAAAAAGGGTATTTGTAGAAATTATCACTGAATAAATAACAGTAATTTTCTTCCTTTTAAAAAGTACATTGTATGATTTTTCATTAGACATTTTCTTTATATACATTTCAAATGTTATCTCCTTTCCTAGTTTCACCTACGAAAATCCTCTAGCCCTTCCCCCCTCCCCCTGAACCATAACCTACCCACTCCCACTTCCTGGCCCTGGCATTCCTCTATACTGGGGCATAGAACCTTCATATGAACAAGGGCCTCTCCTCACCTTGATTACCGACTAGGCCATCATCTGCTACAGGCAATAATTTTTTAAGACATAGTTAAGATTCAAGAAGACAGACCTGCAGAAGCAAAAGCTAATTTTCAGTCTAGAATCAGACATGGCTTCCATGATCCAAGTTCTCAGGATTTAGCCAGGGCTTCTTACATAATAAGTGCATGTTCACTTGCAATCTTAGTAATTATTAATTTCTTTATAGTTTTCATGTCCAGGTGAGTTTATTAAACTGCAAAATTCATCTTGAATTTGTGTTATTAATTGTGTGTTTCTTTTACTTTCAAATGTCCACGTTACAAATTTAATATTTGTCTCCAGAAAATCCTTTTTCTCTTTTGAAATTTTACAAAATCCAGACTCGTTAATTCTTTGTCTATTTTCGTCTTCTAGAGACTGCTTTATTTTGTTATAGAAAACTTCTGAGATATTGACACAGAAACATTCCATTCCATTTTCAACAGCCTCCCACAGTGTATCTACATTGTAATCTGTGGAAATGTTGTGATAGATACTGCTTCCCCACTCATTTAGGTAGCAGAACTGTTCTCTAAGGAAACTTATTTCTACATAGGGAAAATTTCCACCAAAAGTGATGTCATTGTTTTTGCAAAACATTCAGTATGTATCTTGATGGCCAATGATCATTAGCATTCTCCCCCCCATTATAGTGATAGTCTTTTAAATTCATTTAAAATACACCGAAGTTGAAACCAAATTGCCCTAAAGTTGAAATAAGCTGATAATGTCTTAGAGATATCAGAAATTCACAGCACATATCTAAACATATTATAAGCAATATAGAGAAATCTAACAGCAAACATCAAATTAGATGGAGAGAAACTAGAAGGAATCACACTAAAATCCAGGACAAGTCAAGGTTGACCACTCTCTTTGTATCTATTTGATTTAGTACTTGAAGTTGTAAGTACAACAATTAGACAACAAAATGAGATTAAGGGGATACAAATTGGAAAGAAAGAAGTCAAACTATGATATGATATATGCATGGTATGATTATATATATATGGAGCGGTGTGCCAAGCCCCATGGTCCCTGTTTGTCAAGAGCCTGAGCCTGAACTCTATGTGGGGAGCGGGTAAGCCCCATGTTCCCTGGCTGCAAGAACCTGAGCCTACTGAGCCTGTGAAGACGATCCTGTACTATACTGCCTGCAGAGTTACTGGACAATCACTGTGTTCCCTGGCTGAACTCTGACCAGATCCAGGAGATGGGGAGGGATTAGGTCAGAGGACTGAAAACAGGATGCAACCCGGGCAGGGAGGAGAATGTTGTTGTGAAGGAGCTCAGAGGACTGAGAAAAACAGGATGTGCCCCGGAAGGAGGGAGGAGAATGCTGTGGGGAAAGCTGTAAACAGTTCAGTTGGAGCAAGCAGGAGAAGAGTGCAGTCAGAGTGAGTGGAAGCAGAGAGTTGGAGCCAGGAGAGGGTTAGAGAAAGCTGTTTGTGAGAGGGAGAGGAAAAAGCTGCTCGGAGAGATAAAGAAGAAATCTGTTTGGAACCTGCCTTGGCATTTGTGTCGTTTCTCCCCGTCTCTGCCAGAGTTCAGGGGTCTGTGGTGCATATATATATATATATATATATATATATATATATATATATATCTCCACAGAAATTCTACAAGAGAAGTACTACAGCCAATTAACAAATTCAGCAAAGTGGCTGGATATAAAATTAACTGAAACACATCCTGTACAAAAAGTATAAATTGACTGCAAAAGCAAATAGGGAAACAATCCCTTCACAATAGCCACAAATAACATCAAATATTTTGGTGAAGGACTTACCAAGGAAGTAAAAAATCTGTATGACAAGAACTTTAAGTGTCTGAAGAAAGAAATCGAAGAAGACCTCAAAGGATGGAAACATTTCCAATTCTCATGGATGGGTAGGATTAACATAGTAAAAATGGACATCTTACCAAAAGCAATCTATAGATTCACTGCAATCCCCATCAAAATTCTAACACAATTCTTTATAGTTAGAGAAAGAGCAATTCTCAACTTCATACAGAAAAATAAACCCAGCATTGAAAAAATAATTCTCAACAATAAAATAACTTCTGGGACAATAGCCATCCCTGACCTCAAACTGTACTACAGGGCAATAATCATAAAAATCATGTGGTGTTGGTACAGAGACAGACTGTTCAATCAGTGGAATAGAATTGAAGACCCAGAGATAAACTGAAACTCCTCTGAACACTTATCTTTGACAATGAAGCCAAAATCATACAACAGATAAAAAATCATCTACAACTAGTGGTGCTGGTCTAACTGGTGGTCTGCTTGTAGTAGAATGCAAATTGTGTCATATCTATCAACATATACAATCTCATGACCAAGATGATCAAAGAAATGCCTAAAACCAGATACACAGAATCTAATAGAAGAGAAAATGGAAAGAAGCCTGGAAGATATGGGCACAGGGTCAATTTTCCTGAACAGAATACAAATGGCTCAGGTTAACAAGTGACAAATGGAACCTCATGAAACTAAAAATCTTCTGTGAGTCAAAGTATACTGTCAGGAAAATGAAATGACAATCTACAGATTGGAAATAGATATCCAATAGCCATATATCCAATAGAGGGCTGATATCTAACATATATAAAGAACTCAAGAAATTAGACTAAAAAAACAAAAACAAATCAACAAAAAACTAACAAAACAAAAACACAAAAAAATAATACCCCAAAACAAAACAAAACAAAACAAAAAACTAAAAAGACAAATAACCCAATTAAAAAAGCCTTGAAGAGCTAAACAAAATTCTCAACAAAAGAATCTTGAATGGCAGAGGAGTAGTTAAAAAACATTCAACATCCTTAGTCATCCAGGAAATGCAAATCAAAATGACTCTTGCACCAATCAGAATGGCTAAGGTCAAAACTTCAAGTGACAGCACAAGCTAGCGAGGATAAGGAGAGAAAGGAAAACTCTTCCATTGCTGGTGGCATTACTAATTTTTACAAACAGTCTAGAAAAAAACATCTGGGGGTGGTTTCTCAGAAAATTAAAGTTACAGAGACCCTTCCCCAGAAAAGCACAAAAATTTGAGATTAAAGAATCCTGATATGCAACAGCTTATCCATGTAATTAAGAACAAATGCCAGAGGGAATGTGTTCTTGTACAGTATGGCCTTGCTATGTTGTATGACAGAGACAATATTTATGTGATGCTTTTCCTTCAATTCTGTCTAACTACAAATTATGCATCAGAGAATTCCAAACAGAAGCACATATGTAAGAACTTTGGGATATAGTCCTGCAACCCTTGGAGAATCACAAACAACTGGAACACAATACACATGGTGGTAGAAGGTCGTCAGAACCTGCAAGGGACTGCTGTATCTCCAAAATAGAAATATAGGTTTCCTTTGGAATACAAAACAAATATCAATCACAAAATATATGGAGAATACAAGTTCTTCAGGGCTGAGGAAATTGGTGAACAAATAGTAACTAAATCCATGATCTACAGGTTCCTTTTCCTTGTGGAGATCAACTCCAAATAAACATGTCTCTGACACAAATACACTAGTTGGTCATGGAAAAAAATCAGATCCTGGAACTTATATAAGTAAAGAGCAGGCACTTATCATCATATCCCAAGAGTGACCACTCAAGGGAGCCCTGTACTAAGAAGGGCAGCATGGAGTAACAAGAGCCATGGGGGCTAAGACAGAGAGATTGAAGCAAATGTGACTGGAGGACAGAAGTAATGGATTCTCTCTTGATAATCTGACAGAGTAAAAACTGACAAAACTTTCACCCTTATGCTGATGATATTTATTTCTAGGGAACTATGATATATTCTATACAATCCATCCTCACAGCCAGTGTTAATCCTGTGATTTGGCATAAAGCCAGCTCCACCAATTTGAGCCAAATATATAGCAAGCATTTATTAAATATTAAGTACTGAAAAAGAGATAAGACTTTGGTCAGGACCATTCCTCAGAATTTTCCAAGTAGAATGCCCTTAAAACAATGTTCCAGGGGCATAGAGGGGCAAATTCATAGGCCACCATGGTTTCTCATGAGGCTTTTCCAATAAGCACAAGTCCTAGCATTTCAGGAAATTATCTACTTCCTGGACAGGTGAGGCTTAAAAGTAAAATTTGGACATAAGACCAATCCCACCAGTAGGTGAGAATTCTCTATTTTGAGGACTTTCATTCTATTCCCTTCTACTCATCAAATAGAGTTTTGAGATTTTTCATAATTATTACATTAGTTAGCATAAATTACTGAGCCACAATCCTCTCTGTTACAATTTTATGGAAGAATAAATGAATGAATATTTTTTCCTATGACACACTACTCCAAATTCTACCGAATCATGACAAGAATACCACACATATCCAAATTTAGAGTTTCAGCATAGGTTCCAAAACTATTCCTCAAACCTTCAGAGCAAAGATGGTTTAAGGGGGTCACCAAAGAAATCTTAATTCAAGTTAGATGTTGCATGAGGATTTACCTAGACATTTTCTTCCAAACTCCATACAAGAAATAAAGCAAAGGAAACTTAAAAAAATAAATAAATAAAAATAAAGGAAAGGAAAGAAAAGAAAAGAAAAAGAATGAAATCACAAGTAAACAAAGAATAAGGAAAGAAAACTTAACAAGTACCACAACCACAGTGCCTGAAACCACATAAAAGACAGCTTGATACGCTAATTAGTTCCTCCTAAGATGGTGCTAAACATATCCATCCATGATGAAGCACTGAGCCCTCTTCACTGCTGACCCATTAAAACACGGTGCTCATGTCTTTAAATCAACAAATGCATCAAAGTTTATCATAGGGTAATGGTTATCTTATAGGGAAAAACCTACTCTCTCTTCAGTTATTCATGGCTAAGGCTTCTGATTTCACTCCCTCTACTAGAGCATAGGAAGTTGAGCTATCCCATCACACCTTTTACATTTTCTGAAGTTGTTATGCTTCTATCATTTTTATAAACAATGCAGATTTATAAAAGCCAATTTAAAAAGGAACAAAGTTGGAAAATTCATACTTCAGTATTGAGAACATTCAATTAGAGATACGAAGTTCAAAGCACTGTACTACTGGCCTAATAATGCCAATAGATTATAATTGAAATCCAAATAAAAGTATATATTTCACTAGTCATTATTGGTTTAGCTGTAACCCTGGGGAGGCAAAAACCCTAGGTTTCCTTGGGAGCTATCACCTTGGTAAGCCAGCTGGGTATTATGCACCAGGTTGGTGGTAACTGACTTTTTCCAAAAGTGACAAGACAAATCAATAATAATTTGAATAATCTTCATCTCAATAATCTTTTAAACATATGACAATTGTACAGCTGAGTATATAAATGCAAATAAATCAGTTTGAAACTCTTAGTCACACCAAGTATAGAGCCATTACAGAATAGATTCCAGAGAAAACAATCTAAAAGCTGTGGCTTGTAACTACTTCAGGAAAGGCTGCTTGCTAACTGCCCACCTGATAACCAGAGTTCAACATCCTGGATCCACATGGTAGATAGAGAAAACCTTCTCTCATGATTCTCTGACCTGCCCATTTATGTGCATACTTGCACATCTGAACACAAACAAAAAGACATATATAGGTAAATGAATGAAGCATAAACATTTTAAAACAATGCAATAGCTAAAAGTCACAGAGCTCTTTAAAGCCAGTGTAGAAATTCACATCATGCCATTGGGATAAGTAAATTCAGAATAGGAAAAGAGTTCTCAATCATCAGAAATAAGTACATTTAAAAAAACACCTAGTATAATTCTCTGTTGTCAATCATGGGGGATAAAAGAGTAAAAATGGGTATAAAAGACATAGTCCCACTGTATTTAGGACATTATTAGATAGTAATCCACTATAAGCCTGTGTGGCAGCAAAAGAAACTGCTTCCTGGAAGAAAAAGCCTCCGTATCATACTGCTCTGGAAGAAAAACTCTAACATAAGAAACATACGCTCAAATCCTTCCCTTGTTTTCAATCTGATTTACTTACCACATTTCTGAGTTAGATGAGACTTCCTTACATTCTGGCTACTAATATGTTATTAGGAACTGACTTGTAAGTATTGTTCTTATTCCATGCCTCTTTCTTCATATGTTCCTGATTATACAGTTTCTATTATTGACACTTTTGATTTGGGGGTGGTATAGTTATGCCTCTATCTTAGAAAAGGAGTCTATTACTTGTTATTCTGGCTCTTTCTCCACAGCATGGGGAGGTTGCTTCTGCTCTAGAAAGTTCCCTTCTGTATTTTCAGTTTACCTCATTTGTGGTGAATGTATTCACTGAGCAGTAAGAACAGTTTACGCTTATTTGATTCATTTTTTTGCTTCTTCTCCACACAACATTCTTTATAATTTGGTAATTTCTATTTGTATTATATATCTTTTGTGATATATTAGATACTATATTTCTTGTTTGCCCTGAAGCTTACATGAAACAACTTTTCCATTTGCAAGTGATTCTGCCCATTTGTTTCTCTTAACAACAACACTTCTGTGTTAAAAGGAGAAAATTGAGAATGTATATCATGATCTAAAATCTGATATACTAGACAGCTGTTTAAGTGGTGCCATGCTTATGTCAAACATGTTATATCATTTTCTCCATACTCCATAAATATATAATAAAATTAACATCTTTACTATTTAAACATTGCAAAACTCATTACATTTTCTGTGGTCACTAGAGAGCCATATCAGAGTGAAGAGATTATTTTAGGAACCCTGTGACTTTATTTCCATTTGCTGCCTAGGTAAGTCTCTCAGCCTTCTGATGGCAGACACGTTCTTCTCACTCCTAATTCAGGATGGATGTTCCAGGCACTTGACAATTCTTGTCTGTCTGGAACCAGGAAGACTAGGTAAGACAGGAACAAACCCCAGCACTTCATAAGCACTATGTCACCCCAAAAGGCACAAGGTTTGAAGAGAAGGAAAATGAGAACCTCCCTTTAGCTCCCTTTTTTCTTCCTCAGGAGTATCTTCCATGCAAAATGACCCCACAGTACAAGGATGAAGACCCAATCCTGATTAAGAACCTGCCATCTCCTACTCACAGGAGGCTTATTCAGAGTATGTGTGTCCTGAGGCTGCTTCGGCATTTTATGTCTTCTCCCTGCTACAAGTGCCTTAGAGAGTTCTGGAGAGAAACCTGGTTATGTGGTTTCTTTTGTGCCTGATGAATAGTGATGGTCCTTGTTCTCAGTTGTGTTCTCTCATGTATCCCTTAAGGTGTTATCACTTTGTCTGTTGAAGCCCTCATAGATAATGTCCCTCACAGTTTGAACTAGCTATCTTACAAGCTGGATCTGTCACACCATATGAAGCTGTCTATAATGAATTGACACAATATGGAGTGCTGGAGGTGTAAATTACAATTACTACTGTAAACCTCAAGTATGTATGATAATGATACCTCCAAAAGACAAGTTTTTAAATACCGAACAACCTTAAAGTTCAGACACAGCTCTGTATTACTATCGCTGAGGCAGAGTGTGATACCAGACAACTTTCTCTTTATAGAGCTGATAATCAGGAGCGGCAGTCATCACCCATCAGCCTTGATTTGGTGTCATTACTAGCTGTTTTTAAGTCTATGGTTTCTTTAATGCTTTTGGATCATCTAGAGACTTTCTTTCATAGCAGGTTCTAACCTTGCTTTTATCTGTCTGTCTGGATGTATTTCCTGAAAATAAAACTCATTTACTTACGTGTATGTCCCATATCCACAGGGACTGCAGATGGGAGCTACTAATCCTTGCCACGTTTTGCATGTTATGGCTGCAATACAGACATTAGACAACTGAAGACAGAAATCTGAATCATGGGAACATATTTTATTCAATGCTTTCATAGAGGAAGAAGCCACAGATTCTTGAATTGATTAAAATTCAAAAAAATGTTGTCTCAAATATTCGTTGTTTGAATGAAGCTCAAAGCAAGATAGTAGAAGGACCGAATTTCAGAGACTTTCCAGGGAGCTTCCATCACACTAGCACTTATTTGCAGTGGGGAAGGCGTCCATTTTCATGCATTCAACAGCTATCAGGTTCTCCGCACTTCTCCTTGGCAGCCAGTGGACAAATAGTCATAGAATATAAAATACAATTTTATACGTGTGTTGGTGGATATAGATTATATTAATTCATTCCCTAAGAGCATCCTTCCTAATCCAAGGAATATTTCAGACCTTGTAGAAATCACTAAAACAGCCAGATAATACTCATTTAAAAGCAGATGAAAGAAAGACAGGAATGAGAGACAAAAACTGCATAGCACAGAATCAATGTGTCATCATCAGAGCAATGAAAATTAAGGTGAGAAGAGATAGTGCCTCATGTCTTGTGGATGTGTACAGGATAAACTATGTGTTCACATCGGTGACTATGCTGATGGGTAACAAGGTTCCAGGTATATGGATGCTTATCATATGAGACTACCTATGTTCCTTCATCTGATATCAATTACATTTATTCAAATGTATCCATATTTTCATGATCTAAAATGAAACAAGGTCAAGAGTTTTACCATCACAGTGAGGGGGATTTTAGACCTTCACCATAAAAGTCTGACTCTGACCAAGTGTTGTCTGAGAGAGAAGCAGTACACATCATGGAGAAGCACAAATGCAAATATGGAAATACACCAGACCTGAGCCTCATCTGGAATTGTGACAGTATGTGATGCTACTTAAATTTCATATATTTGAAAAGACATGACATAACAACATGCTATTGTAAATGAAAAAAAAAAAAGTCTTTTGTATCTTCTCTGAGCACTGTCTTTTCACAGAGTTCCACCTCCAGAGGTGCTATCTAGCAAGAGGAGATGCAAATAAGGACTTCTGCCACTCAACAAAACCAGGCCCTTGCTGAGCCTCTCCTGTGGGAGAGGAGCTCAGACCTGGATCCAGCAGGGTCTTCCTATTCAGTGATTAGCACAGAACACAGGCTACTCAACATGGATTTGGGGCTTAGTGGGATTTTCCTTGTTGTTATTTTAAAAGGTAATTTACAGAGAACAGATTCTTTTGTGTCAGAGGAAGTGAGTAAAAGAGTCAGTGGATATATGTGACAGTTTTCTGACTGTGATTCTCTCTGTTTTCAGGCATACAGGGTGAGGTGCAGCTGGTATAATCTGGAGGCAGCTTGGTACAGCCTGGAGGGTCCATTAAACTCTTGTGTGAAGCCTCTGGATTCACTTTCAGGGATCATTGGATGCACTGGTTTCGCCAAGCCCCAGGCATGGGGCTAGAATGGTTAGCAAATACAAACCATGATGAGAGTGGAAAAAGCTATGCAGAGTCTGTGAAGGACAGATTCGCCATCTCCAGAGACAATTCTAAGAACTTATTGTATCTACAAATGAACAGTCTGAGGAACGAGGACACAGCTGTGTATTATTGTGCCAGAGACACAGTGAATTGTGAGCCCAGACAAAAACCAAAAAACAGAAAAACCTCTCTACAAGGAACTCAAGAACAGCAGGGGGCACTGAGCACACAGGGAGCTCCAGGTCAACAGAAGTAGACTAAGGATATGAATGTTAAAAATACTCTGTCTGAATGGTCTTAAATTATAACCCACTTTCCAGAAAACCTCCATGGAGGCACAGCTTCTACTAATCTTTGAAATAACCAAAAATCTTAATAAATATGTCTTAAATTCTGGTGTACATATTTAAATAGAGACTATAGTCTGATTTGAACAACTTGCAGACTATTAGACAGGGCAGATGTGACTCATCTGTCAACACCAGGAACTCATCCTGAGGAAGAACGGATCTAACAGGTAGATTTTAAACCAGTGAAGAAGTTGGGGTTAGGGATTATTGAATTTTCCTGATGATTGAACCCATGCCATGTGTTTCAGAAACACCTGAGAGAATCCACACCTAGGTGCATTGTGAGATCTTGAATAATAGGATGTTGTCTTAGTCAGGGTTTCTATTCCTGCACAAACATCATGACCAAGAAGCACTTGGGGAGGAATGGGTTTAATTCAGCTTACACTTTCCACATTGCTGTTCATCACCAAAGGATGCAGGACTGAAACTCAAGCAGGTCAGGAAGCAGGAGCTGATACAGAGGTCATGGAGGGATGTTACTTACTGTCTTGCTTCCCCTGGCTTGTTCAGCCTGCTCCCTTACAGAACCCAAGACTACCAGTCTAGAGATGGTCCCACTCACAAGGGGCCTTTCCCCCTTGATCACTAATTGAGAAAATGCCTTACAGCTGAATCTCGTGGAGGCATTTTCCCACCTGAAGCTCCTTTTTCTGTAATAATTCCAGCTATGTCAAGTTGACACAAAACTAGCCAGTACAATTGACCTCTTGTCAACTTGACACACAAACACATCACTAAGCCTCTACCCTTAGTTTCTTATTCATCCCCAAGATCTAAACAACTTTAAAAGTCTCATAGTCTTTACATATTAAAAGTTCAATCCTTTTAAAATATCCAATATCTTTTAAAATCCAAGGTCTTTTTACAATTAAAAGTCTCTTAAGTGTGGGATAAAATATCAGGGTACAGTCACAATCAAAAGCAAAAATTAAATTCCAACTGTTCAATGTCTGGGATCCAACTCATGATCTTCTGGGCTCCTCCTAGGGCTTGGGTAACTTCTCTAACCCTGTCCTTTGTAGCACACAGCTTTCCCTCTAGGCTCCAGATGCCTGTACTCCACTGCTAGTTCTTGGTTGTTCTTGGTGGTCATTCATGGTCCTGGCATCTCTAAAACACTGCATGACCCCTTCAGTCCTGGGCCATCAATTGCAACTGAGGCTGCACCTTCACCAAAGGCCTTCCATGGCCTCTCACAGTGCCGAGCCTCAGCTGCTCTGCATGACCCCTTCATCTTTCCAAAACCAGTACTACCTGGGTGACTCTTACACATTACCAAGTTCAGCCACAGCACAAGGTACAACCTTGGCTATCTCTGGAACACAGCCTCTTTGAGCTTTCAGAAAACACTTCCCAGAAGATGTCACCTCAATGATGCTGGTCTCTTCTTAATCACAGCTAATTTCTTAACTCCAGCTAACCAGCATCAATAGTCCCAGTAATGCAAAGTTTTCACTTTAGTAGTTCTGGTATCTTGTTAATCACAGCTGATACTTCAGCCCCAGCCAATCAGAAACACAGAATCTTCACAATCAAAATAGCAAAGGCCCTGAAAAGAGTCTTTAATCTTCCCTCTGAAATTACACAAGCCAGGCCTCCATCTTCTGCACTGTTCTCAACATTATCTTCCAAGCTCCTACACAACACCCCAAAGAGCTCTTAACATCAAATGGATGTTCTGGTCCAAAGTTCCAAAGTCCTTCCACAGTCCTCCCCAAAACATGGTCAGGGTGTCACAGGAATACCCCACTAT
>NC_034596.1:107675154-107693539 GCF_900095145.1 Mus pahari | reverse complement strand
GCTTGCTTTCCCTGGCTTGTTCAGCTTGCTTTCTCATAGAACCCAAGACTACCAGCCCAGAGATGGTACCACCCATAAGGGGAACTCCCTGCCTTGGTCACCAATTGAGAAAATGCCCCACAGCTGGATCTCATAGAGGCATTTCCCCAACTGAAGCTCCTTTCTCTGTGATAACTCCAGCCTGTGTCAAGTTGACACACAAAACCAGCCAGTACAGATGTAAAATGCAATTCAGGGTATGATATACTCAGAATATTTTTCTTTTTTCTTTTGGAAATAGTATCATGGGATAGATTATAACCAATGTTAAATTCTAGAATCAGTACAGTTGTATTCTTCCTGCCTTTCTTTGTGCCAGAGTTTCGTCAGCTGTGCAAGAAGCAGATATTTACCCATATGCATTAAATTTGCAGAGCATCCTATAGTGATAGGGGGTCGTCCTCCTCAAGAATGGACACCTTCTCTGCAATGACTAATGCTCAGGTTTAACTCTGGGTTCAAATAGGATACACTTGTTGTACTGAAATACATGTACTGCATGTAACAGATTATGTCCTCAAGCTGCAGGGGATGCATCTTTTACTCCTGAACCTCAGGAGTTTGTCATTCCTTTAATGAAGTGATTAAACAAGTGTTCCCATTGAATAATTCTACCCTAACTAAGGAGTAAAACTGAAGGAATACAAACAGTAGAATAAATTTAGGCACTCTGCGTCTCAAGTGTTGTTGATAGCTCTGGGGCTTTTGTAATTTGATGCTGATTCCATTCTCCAGGGAGGGGTTGTGAACAAGGAAGGAGTCAGCACTCAGGTGATTTCCTGTAAACCTTCTTTCCACCTTAATTTGTAAAATAAAGGCTAGAGCCTGTGATTGGGCAGAGGAAGGTAAGATGGAGCTGAAAGTTGGGAGAGAGAAGGAGGAGGTATGGAAGAGAGAGGGGATGATGGAGGAGGGGAAGGAAAGCAGAGCAGAAGCTTGTGGCCTGGAGAAACTGCAAGTTCTAAGGGGTCTCATAGCTGGGGAAGATGGTAGTGTAGCGGTAGATCTGCCCAAGCTAGGCACACAGCTTGTATTCATATTAATTGAGTTGTGTTTTCATTGCTGGAGCATATTTGGGTTGGGGAATTACTACAACACTCAAGTGTTAGAAATATCACTTGAATTTTTAGATGAGGAAGCCCATAGATAAAATGGGGCTTTTGCTGCTGAATTAAGGAAAAAAAGAAAAACACAGGAAAGTGCTTTGAACATAGATAAATAAAACTGTCATTTGTCTCACAAATTGGTTAGTGCCTTTGATTGTCACCGTTTTCCATAAATGCTCATGCACACATTAGAGAAAAGTTCATTAAGAAATTCTTCAGAAAAAAAAAAACCAAAACCCTAATTTACAGAGTTTAATGACACACCAGTAATTAGTCTCATTGTTTCATGAACTGGACATACCTCCACTGTGGGTAAGAGTAGGAACTCTCATCCTCAGGGAGCCAGTGTAATGTGAAGGTGGGTGATTTCCTGTGAGTGTTGGTGTCTCCCTCCTGTAGTTACTCCTACTTCTCCTTGCTCATTTTAATATTCAATCATTTCAGTTGTGGTAGAGAAGAGCTCATACACACCATGATAAATGATGGAAGTGTACGCATGGGCATATAAAATCTATGGTGCAGGCTCTTTATAACTAGTGTCATAACCCAGAGATTATGTTTCTGCTGTTAAGGCAATGTAGTGACAGGCCTTTGATACCAATCACAGGCACTCTGAGAGTATCCACTCCAAAATCAGACATCGTCTCAGAATTCTACTGGCCTGGTATTTTACTTTTTATTCGTTGTTTTAGTTATTTACATTTCAAATGTTATCCCCTTTCCTTGCTTCCCCTCTGCAAATTCCTTCCCCATTATTATATGAGGGTGCTCCTCCACCCATCCACCCATTCCTGCCTCACTGCCCTAGCATTCTCCTATACTGCAGCATCAAGTATTCACAGGACCAAGGGCCTCCCCTCCCATTTATGCCAGATAAGTCCATCCTCTGCTTCTTAAGAAGCTGGAGCCATGGGTCCCTCCATATGTACATTTTGGTTGGTGGTTTAGCCCTTGGGAGCTCTAAGGGTTGCTTGGTTGTTCTTGTTGTTCTTCCTATAGGGTTGCAAACTCCATCAGCTCCTTTAGTCCTTCCCCTAACTCCTCCATTGGGGTCTCCATGCTCAGTTCAATGGTTGGTTGTGAGCATCCACATCTGTATTGGTCAGGATCAGGCCCAGTCTCTCAGGAGACAGCTATATCAGGCTCCTGTCAGCAAGCACTTCATGGCATGAGCAATAGAGTCTGGGTTTGGAGTTTGCATATTGAATGAATACCTAAGTGGACAGTCTCTGGATGGGCTTTCATTCAGTCTCAGCTCTACTCCTTGTCCATGTATTTCCTTTAGACAGGAGCAATTCTGGGTTAAAACTTTGGAGATGGATGGGTGTCCCCATCCCTCAACAGGGGGCCTTGCCTAAATTCTGGATGGGGTCTCTCCAGGTTCTTTCCCTCCTTTGTTGTGTATTTCAGCTAATGTCTTCCCAGCTGTGTCCTAGGAGCCTCTTACTTTCCTGGCATCTAGGACTTTCTCATGGCTACCCCCAGTTATCCATCCCCCACTGCTACACAACTCTGTTCTATTTCCTGATCCTCTGTACAACAGCCCTTCTTCCCCCATGCCTGATCCTGCACCCCATTTCCCCCCTTTCTCCTTTTTCCTCCCAATGATTACTTTGTTCCCTAGTATAAGTAGGACTGAACCATCCACACTTTGGTCTTCCTTCTTCTTTAGCTTCCTATGGCTTGTAAGTTGTATTGTGGGTATTCTGAGCTCTTTGTCTAGTAGTCACCCAACAGTGTGTTCATACCATGTGTGTTCTTTTGTGACATGGTTACCTCACTCAGGATGGTATTTTCTAGTACACTCCATTTGCCTTTAAATTTCATTGTTTTTAAGAGCTGAGTAGTATTCCATTGTATAAATGTACCACATTTTCTGTACCCATTCCTCTGTTGAGGGACATCTGGGTTGTTTCCAGCTTCTGAGTATTATAAATAAGGCTGCTATGAACATAGTTAAGCATGTGTCCTTGTTCTATGTTGGACCATTTTTCAGAAACATGACCAGGAGTAGTATAGTTTAGAACAAAAAGAAGCAAATCCACCCAAGATGAGTAGAAGGCAGGAAATAAACAAATTCATGGCTAAAATCAACTCTGACATCAAGGAGAAACAAAATGAACTCTACAAAAAAAAAAATCAACAAAACAAGGAGCTGGTTCTTTGAAAAATCAACAAGATCAATAAACCCTTAGCTGGGCAAACCACAGGACACAGAAACCATATTCCAATTAACAAAATCAGAAATGAAAAGGGAGACATGGTCTGCACTGGGAGCTGATCCTGTGTCATAGCACTCCACACCCAAATTCCTCTGGGAGAGAAATAGTCTCCCAGGAGTACTGACACACAGGTTTGCAGGAGGGACAAACCACAATCAGAAAGAGACAGCAAGACCAGCTAACACCAGAGATAACCAGATGGTTAAAATGTTTTGGGGATTTTCTTACCTGAATGCTGTACACATGATATCCCCACTGAAATCCCTCTTTTATCCATCACTGTCTTCCTCTCAAATTCATCTTTTTTCCATTATTAATTATTTATTTTACATCCCAATTTCTGTTCCCCTGGACAACTCCCCTGCATAGAGTCTCTCCTCCTGAGAGAGTGGTTCCTACCAAGGCTATCCTACCACCCAGGCTTATCAAGTCTCTGCAAGCTTGCCACACTTGAGGATCCATCCCATATACAGTCCCCAAACCCAGACACTATTGTGCCTGCTGCCAGGATCCTGATAGAGGTATCTCCTGAGAGGCTCTGCCAGAGTCTGACAAATACAGGGTTGGATGCTGGCAGCCAACCATTGGACTGAGCATGGGGTCCCCAATGGAGGAGTTAGAGAAAGTACTGAAGGACCTGAAGGGGTTTGCAACCCCACAGGAAGAACAACAATATCAACCAACTAGACACCCCAGACTAAACCACTAAGCAAAGAGTACACACAAAGGGACCCATGATTCCATCCACATATGTAGCAGAGGATGACCTTGTGGGGCATCAATGGTAAGAGAGGCCCTTGGTCCAGTAAAGGCTCGATGCCTCAGTGTAGCAGAGTGACAGGGCAGGGAGGCAGGAGGGGGTAGGTAGATGGGGGAACACACTCATAGAATCAGGGGGAAGGGGATGGTATAGGGATTTCTGGGGTGGGGGGAACTGTGAAAAGGTGTATAATTTGAAATATAAATAAAGAAAATACCCAATGATGGAAAAAAGTCTCTGCAATGTTAAGTGGATTGTGTCCCACAGAGGCCACACGGTCAAGCAAACAGATTACATAGAAAAGCAAGAGCTTTAGCGATAGTGCCTGCTCAGGTTAATTGAGTTACAAGCTAGTTGAAGGAATTCCTTAGTTATAAGGCCAAAGCATATGGATAAATATAGTCTTTCTGTTATTATTCAGGAACTGGGGCAGGCAGAGGAAGTCTTTGGATCACACAACCCTGCTGCAGGAGGAATGCAGGTCAGTAGGTGGTGCTCACTACACACCCGGATAAAAACTTGAAGAGCAGGAATAGACAGCAAGTAAGCTTCTGGCTTCCACCAGGATTTCCTCCACTCACTGAACCACAAGTAACACAGTTTACCAGTGCAGCCCTCAAGAGACCATACCCTAATGAGTTGTAATTTTTTTTTCCTCAAGGACCCAAACCAGATGTAACTACAGATCATTAGCTTTATACTATTGAATTTAAATCACTCTCCTGGGACTCTCACAGAAATAGAAATGCCACAATGTACAGGACCATTTTAATAGCAAAAACACATTTACTCTCATTGTGGAATAAATACCTCAATTGAAAAACTAAGGAGCAAAATTGTTTATTTTAAGGAGAAATGGGAAGATAGTTCAACAAACTTAATCTTAAAACTTAAGTCACAGCTACCATGGAAGTATTGTGTCCTCAGGTAGAGTACGGGGAATGTGTACTGTAACATGGCCTAAGATTCACGAGGAAGACACCTCTCCAAATTTTTGTGGTCATACATATGATTCCTTTGCTTACATTTAGGACACTAAATAGTGGCATGACTCCTGATGTTGTTAACTCAAATAAACTCAAGAAAGTATGTTTATATATAGATATATAGATATAGATGATAGAGATATAGAGAGATAGAAATGTATAATATATATATATACAATTACTATACACACACATATATACATACATACATATATATATGTATATATATATACATATACATATGATAGAGTGAGACTTTTGAGGTTATTTTATTAATAGAAAATATATTTATAATATTAATTCTCCCATTACTCTCAATTAACTTCAAGTAGTGTACCATGCTACACTACTGGGCTATAACATCAAATTTTGATTTATATATACACTTTACATAATTTTCCTTTTGTGAATCCTCTAAAATCTATGAATATTTTATTACTGTCCTTGAACCAGGTAAGTCAAGAAGAGGGGTACTATGGATGAAAAGGCAGAAATAATTTTTATATTTTACTCAAATAAATGATATTTTAATGCTGTATTGCTACAAATTTCTTCATTTAACGTCTGGCATCTGTGTTAGTAACTGGTATCTTTTAAACTTTCACTCAAGAACTCCCTATTTATCAGGAGGTCAAGCAAATAAAGTCTTCCTCAGCTTATGAAAAGCAAACCAGCCCTGATCTTGCAGCTCTAGCAGAGAATCTCAGACATGGATTCTTGGGCCTGGCTATTCACTGATTAGCACTGGACACAGACCGTTTACCATGGAGTTGGTGCTCAGCTTGAATTTCCTTGTTGCTCTCTAAAAGAAGAAAAAAGATAATGAGTGTGGGAGAGGACATGAGTAAAAGGGAGTTTGGACATGTGTGACAGTTCCCTAATTCTATGTGTTTGCATGTGTTCACCGTGAGCTTCAGCTGGTGAAGTGTGCAGGTGTTTTATTGATGTCTGAAGGATCCATGAGACTCTCTTGTGAGTCTTCTGCATCTACACCAAGCAGCTTTGACAGGCACTGGATCAAGGATACTCAAGGGAGGGGCCTGCAGAGAGACTTGGGGACTACTAATGGCAATAGTGAGTACTAACAGATGCTTTCAACGGCTGACTCGCCATCTGCAAAGATGAAGAACATTGTGTGTCTGCAAGTGAGAAATCTGAGAACTGAGGACCCTGCTGTGCACTACTGTGCAGGACACCCAGGGAAGAGACTACACTGTGAGAGCGGACAAACCTCTTCCTGTGTGCTCAGAAACTACAGAGTGTGATCCTCATTTACAAAGCACATTTTACCAAAGTGATAATAAGTTCATCATAGAGTGACCCCCATCTGGTACTGGAGTTGCCTTCTCAATTGGAGATTCCCAGAGATCCTTCCCAGATATTCCAGTCTGTTAGACCTCTATGATTTCACTGTAACATAAAGGAGTCCGATTTTCATTGTGATCTAAATAAATTGATATTTACCACAGGACCAAATATTAGAAAATCATGTATTGGCACCTATAAGGACAGAAATGTACATGTTATAGCCACTGGAAGTAGATGTGAAGAAACACAAGTATCCTGGAGAGACGTACAGTGAGGAGGCTGAATGGGACTTCCTGACTAGCACAGTGCTTGTTATCAGGGTGGAGGAAGAAGAAGGAGAGAAACGCCACTTGTCCTATTTTACTTCCTATTGCTGCGATAAATAACAAAACAAACGCAGCACAGTTTTGTTTGACTTACCTTTCCCTATGCCATATCCCATTCCATCAGCGTGGAAAGCCAAGGCAAGGACTAATGGCAGGAACCTCAAGCCGTGAACTAATGCAGAGACCAGAGACGAAGTCTGGTTACTGCCTTGTTCTCCAGCCTGCTTTTTCATATAAACCAGGACAATTTTTGCCAATGGGATTGTCCACAGTATGCTAGTCCCTCAAACATCAATTGATAATCAATTAAAACACAATGAAATTGCCTACCTGAAACATATAGGTTGAGTGTTCCTCTTTTAAGAAAACCATCTTATGTAAATTTGACAAAAATATAACTAGTACACTACTGCATTTTTGTTTTGATGAATTGTCTGATTGCAATATAGACATTTTAACAATATTTCTATTTTTAACATCTAAATGAAACATTTTTCCAGTTTTGCTTACTTTAATAACTTTGCCACAATCATTTATAGTTTCATTGTACATATATTTTGCTCCTTTTATTTTCAAATTTTATTTCATTTTCATGTCAATTGAAATTAGAACTTTTTCATGCTTTATTTTAAAAAATAATATTGATTTATAAAAATTAAGCTATAGAGTAAATCATCATCTTTATTAGTTGGTTGTACTGTCTAGTAAATCATTAAATACTTTCTCTTTTTAACTTTTTTCTTTTTTTAATTTGGATTCATTATAGTTTTTATTAGATATTTTTCTTTATTTACATTTCAAATGCTATCCTGAAAGTTTCTTACACCCTTTCCCCGCCCTGCTCCCCTACCCACCCACTCCCATTTCTTGGCCCTGGCGTTCACATGTACTGGGGCATATAAAGTTTGCAAGACCTAGCGGTCTCTCTTACATACATTTATGTCACCTGAGGTGGAAAATTGGTTGTCATTTTCCAATTTGAATGTCTTTTACTTTGTTTTTATGACTTATTATCTCGTTTAGAATGTTAATAACTGTACTGATTAATATCAGTTTGGGAGGTATATTTATGCAGTCCCAGATTGAAGAAAGTTATCCATTAATCAGTGTTCAGTTGTTTTCCAGCATGTGGTCATTTATGACTTGAAAATATATAATTCAATCCATTTCCCTACAATTAACATGATTTAATTTTTCATTGCTGAAAAGTCTGAAGTATATAGTTAATTGTATATCACTAACCATTAATGTTGATTTTGTTTCCCATTACTAAATTTACTGACATGAAAACAAGAAATATCAGACTCCTAGGACTTTAGAGAATCCGAGGCTTTAGTCCAACACTGTTAAAAGGGAGCAGCTCTCATCAGGATGTGTGAAATGCAACGCAAGAAAATTGTCATGCACATCGAATTTAATGCTTTTTAAATTCTAAATAATTAATCTAATGGTAACTACCAAAATTACACATGAAGAAACCTGTGCACTTTTTATGATTGCCAGAAGAAAGGGAGGCAGACAGGAGGTATCACAGGCAATCCAGAGAAGTATACTGATGAGCGCAGTCTCCATGGCTTCTTAGTTGCTAAAGGTTGAACAAGTTTCCCAGTTTATCCAGTGCTGTGGAGCATACACTGAGAAGGCAGCCTGTGCAGCAGCTGTGGAGGAAAGCTAAAAACTGATTTCCTGTGTGCAGAAATTGTCTTTCTAGAATATTTCATGTCCGCACATTTCAAGGGATACGTTTTCTATTTTATTTGGAAGAAAAAGAGCCACACGAGTCCCAGATTTTCCTCAGAGATGTTATAAAGAGAAGGCTTATTTTTTACATATTATCCTTGTGCGTCATCTTATCCATGAGTTCTGGTGTTATAAGCATGCACTGTCATGGAGTATTTATTTGCTGTGACAAAATAAATGAAGGATGTTCAACATACTAGAAAATCACTTTATCTTCCAAATTATATTTCAAATTTATATATAAAAAGTGTATTATCTTTATATCCATGTTATAGAATAAACAGAAATTGTGATTTCCATTGTAATTTTTTGATATTATAGTAAAATTACACAAGTTTTCCTTCCATTTCTCTTCTACAAAGAACTTTTTTGTAATCTGTTCTATTTCAAATTTATATACACACATATATATGTATATGTAATACATATAAATGCACATATAAATGCTAACTATGGAAGATTTACATATATATTAAATGTAAAAAGTAAAAATACAAGCTGCTCAGTCATATAATATGACTAATGATTATTATAATTTTTGTGTTTTTTGGTACTGGAAAACATAACAGTGTACTCTTCTCCCTAGACTATTTTATAAACAGATTATATAAATATATATATAATTAATGTAATATTTATATAAATATACATTCTAAAATAAATTATATAAATTCAGTTAAAGAGCTTCCAGCTCTTATGTTGCCTGCAATCCTATAACTAAGGTTTAGAATTCACAACTCTGCATTTTTTATGTTATGGCCTACAGTAATGGTCTCAAGGTATTGCCCTTAGAAGTTTCCTCTATGATAGGAGATAGCAAAATATACATGTGAGTATAAGGATAAATACTTAGAATGTATTTATAGATTATGCTATTTGGTAATGTGGCAGGCATAAATTTTCCTCCAAGATGTATGATTTGATAAACCTTTGGTATTTGCTCAGTTTCCAGTACAAGGCATTATTTCCCTCATATTGAATGGACTTTAAGTCCAAATGATCATTTTACATCTGAAAGTGTTAGTATTCTTAATTTTGTTTCCAATATCTTTTCTAGGAATTGGTTTCATAAAAGCTTCTAGCATCATTGTTAACCTCATCTTCTACAAAATATTTAATGAATAATTTTATTCTTGAAGAAGTATTAAAAAAAAACTTCCTATCCCACTAATCTCCAAGTTTCCCCTTGTGTTCCCATCCTTCCATCTAAATAAATGCACATGGAACATGGAATACATACACACCCCCACACATATGTATAGGAGCATATATATATATATATATATATATATATATATATATATATATACACACACACACACACACTATGCACACATACACACACACGAATCTGTGTGTGCGTGTGTTTGTGTGTGTGTGTGTGTGTGTTTGTGTATGGGTCACTGTGTCTGTCACTGTGGGTCACTGTGTCTGTCTTCAATATACTCCAGACTTTATTGGAATTTAATAGGTCTCTTCAATTTTCCATCTTCTGGTCAAGATCCAGAACAACTCCCTACAGAGAGTGAACTTAATACCCCAGTATTCTATTGCAAATGGATTTGATTCTACACATCAGAAGCCATTAATGTTAAATAACATATTCTAATTAGTGGTCTTCTTAGTAATCTCTGCCTGACTGTCTCTTATCTGTGAACACTGCAAATTCCCCAAAGGTCTTAAGGTAGCTGAATTCTCTCTTGTTTAAGAACAATTGTAAAAAGCTTTATTCTTTTAGGATGCAGTTTTCTGAATCCTGTGTAGTAATGCATTTCAGTTCATAATTGTCTTCCCCACTGATGTTATCTTTAACATAAATTAGTATGAACATTAAAATCTCTGATTCATCTGCATTTTCACTGTATAACATTTTTTGTAATACTTAACTCTTCTTGTTTATACTTGAATGGTATTTTATTTGGAATTTTACATATTGGACCTTTTATACTTTCATCCAGTTGATCTGACAAACTCTTTTACCTGTTGTTTCACAGTGCTTCCAGAAGCCTTCACTGTGGTAAAACTTGCATACTTGCATTAAAATGAAGCATCTTGGTGTGTATTTCAATTTTATTGTTTTTTATTTCCTTTTCTGCCAAAACTTAATTTAGACTGCTATAATACATTTTCTTTAATGAATCATTTAAGGATTCCTTATTTATTCCTTTCACTTATTGACTTTATTTTGTTGTTGTTGTTGTTGTTGTTGCTGTTTAGACACAGGGTTTCTCTGTGTAGCCCTGGCTGTCCTGGAACTCACTTTGTAGATCGGGGCTGGCCTTGAACTCAAAAATCTGCTTGCCTCTGCCTCCCAAGTTCTGGGATTAAAGGCGTGTGCCACCACACCCAGCTGACTTTATTTTTAAAAGGTTTTTACGCTATCTGATTCTACTTTAACTGCTCTCATGTCTTCCAATATAGTGTATTAATTACAGATGTGTGGAACAGGTACTCCCACTCATTTATCTATTCACTTTTTCATGGCGTAAAGTTTGCGATGTGGTCATTCCCTAAGTTCCTGAGTTAGAGATTAGTTGCTGGTCAAGTTGATTCCGTTTCGGGTATCAGTTGCTGAAACACTCACATACTCCTGTTTTCTCTCATATGTCAGGTTTAAATTGCAGCAATTTTGAACTCCGGTGTTGCTTCTCTTCTGCCTCCATGTTTCCCGAATTGCATATTGAACCATCTTAGCTTTCATGCTTGTTAGTACAGGGGACCTTGAGCTGATGGTGAGAAATGTTGCTCTGTGCGGATTGAATTCAATAAAAATTAAGTTTCTAATGGTAATATCATTGTTCCTATTCAGTTTCTTCCTGTGTATAAAGAGTGGACGGACCTCAAGCTTTATCAGCTTTGGTCTCTTTCCCAAGAATGAGATTAACACTGTTCTCTGGTGACATCCCAAGATCATCTGGTTTCTCTACAATGCTGGAACCTGGAGCTCATTCAGGTTGAAGGTTGAGACTAAGTGAAATGTGGTTCAGTGACTGGCCCAACTTGGGAACTATCTTAAGGGGAGGCTTCAAGTCCTGACACTATTACTGCTGCTATGTTGTGCTTACAGACTGGAAGAGTTCTGCTTCAGTATCTGTATTATGTTTAAAAACAGCAACATTAAACCCACAAATGGATGACCAGGACAGAGTGAGAGTCTTTGTCAGGTTCATCCCTAAATTGGATGTCTTTGTCACATCCCTGCCCTCAGTGTTCAGGGATCAATGCAGAAAAGTATGTAGAATGATTGTAAGAACCAGAGGATTTTCAAGGAAACAGTGTTTTACAGAAATAGCATGGAAGATTCACATATGAACTCACAGATGCTTTGACTTCATGAGCAATACATATAGAATCTAAGACCAGACAAAACCCAATCATGGATGAGGAAAATTGGACACAAGTTAACAATCTTAACAATGAACCCAATCATGCTTGTATGTCAGATTTCTACATTGTAGTGACACTGGGTGTATATCAACACTTCACAGAAGGCCCCATGATCAGGGGTAGTTTGACAACAAAACATGGACTTCATGCAATTCTTTTGTATTTGTTTTGTTTCTGTTTCAGTTTTTCTTTCTAAGTGGGAGAACGAACGTGAAAGTGAAAGTGGGTATGTAAGAAATGAAACATTTATGCATGCAGGTCCCAATATGATAAATTCAGTAATTATATTCATGTATCATATTGACATATAATCAGGAGAATATACAGTAGAAATCAGCAATATATTTCCACACTATCATCAGTGTTTGACATTTGATTTTCAACATCAAATATTGGCAAATAGCAATTTTGTATATCGAAGTAATTATCTGATAATTAATTTATGAATATAATATGGAAACAGAAGACCAAGCAATTAACAAGCTGACTGATATATTTTTTTCTGATTCAAATATTTAATGTATACTCATTAAATAATTTTGAAGTATAAAAGCCACCTATATAGTCTGTACTGTACGTCCGGGATGTGCAAGCCACCTATGTAGTCTGTACTGTACATCTGAGATGTGCAAGCCACCTATATAGTCTGTACTGTACATCTGGGATGTGCAAGCCACCTATATAGTCTATACTGTACGTCTGGGATGTGCAAGACACCTATATAGTCTGTACTGTACGTCTGGGATGTGCAAGCCACCTATATAGTCTGTACTGTATGTCTGGGATGTGCAAGCCAGCTATATAGTCTGTACTGTACGTCTGGGATGTGCAAGCCACCTATATAGTCTGTACTGTACGTCTGAGATGTGCAAGCCACCTATGTAGTCTGTACTGTACGTCTGGGATGTGCAAGCCACCTATGTAGTCTGTACTGTACGTCTGGGATGTGCAAGCCACCTATNGTGCAAGCCACCTATGTAGTCTGTACTGTACGTCTGGGATGTGCAAGCCACCTATGTAGTCTGTACTGTACGTCTGGGATGTGCAAGCCACCTATATTGTCTGTACTGTACGTCTGGGATGTGCAAGCCACCTATATAGTCTGTACTGTATGTCTGGGATGTGCTCTTTTGCTATTGCCTCCCTTTTCGAACTCAGACTCGAAGGATCTGAACAGACTCTCCATGGCTGAATTCCATCTTTTCATACTACATGTAACGCAGGCAGTTCAGGTAACATTTCTCTTCATGTCCCTGGGTTTTCTCACTTAGGGTAGCATATTCATGGCCATTCATGTTATCCCACAAGGCGGCATTTTCTTCACTGCAAGACCATTTAACAGTCTGTTGATAAATATTCATTTTCTTTATACATTCTTTCCTTCACAAATATTGTGATTAATTTCTGAACCTTTTTATTGCATCTTTGATCATTGTATATGTGTACACAGTGTGTTTTTTTTATCATATTCAAAAGTTATACTTTTGAATCTCACTAAATCTTATATTCCCACAACCCAGCTTCATAATGAGGTAAATTTCTTATCTTAACTCCTGTGAATAATCCTTCAGTGGTTGTATCTAGTGGCTTAGACATCTCAGTGACACAAGTTACTGGCTCTTAAACATATCCTACTAGTTGTTTGAGAGATGATATGATGTTAATTTTGGTCACTGAAAAGTTTGCACAACAATGTGATCATTCTTATCTATACTCACCCACTAAAATGTCTTTATCTTTGCACCCTCACCATCTCTGAACATCTCTATTTTCTGACAGGTTAACTCAAGATTTATGATGAACATTCCCTTGGGTATTTAATTTACATTTTTGGTGATGATTTAAAAATTGAAATCTTATTTAAATGTCTTTGAAAATACAGAAGTGTTGCTTATTACAGAAGTTTTGTCTATTTGTTTCAACTTTCTGTCTCTTTTTTAAAACAATTTTTTATTAGATATTTTCTTCATTTGCATTTCAAATGCTGTCCTGAAAGTCCTCTATAACCTCCCCGCACCCTGCTCCCCAACCCACCCACTACAGCTTCCTGGCCCTGGCATTCCCCTGTACTAGGGCATATATTCTTTGCAAGACCAAGAGCCTCTCTTCCCAATGATGGTCGACTAGGCCATCTTCTGCTACATATGCAACTAAAGACATGAGCTCAGGGGATACTGGTTAGTTCATATTGCTGTTCCTCCTATAGGGTTACAGACCCCTTTAACTCCTTGGGTACTTTCTCTAGCTCCTCCATTGGGGACCCTGTGTTCCATCCAATAGATGATTGTGAGCATCTACTTTTGTATTTGCAATGCACTGGCATAGCCTCACAAGAGATAGCTATATCAGGGTCATGTCAGCAAAACCTTGCTGGCATATGGAATAGTGTCTGCGTTTGGTGGCTGATTATGGTATAGATCCCTGGGTGGGGCAGTCTCTGGTTGGTCCTTCCTTCGATCTCATCTCCAAACTTGTTAACTTTCTGTCTCTTAAACATAGCCCACTAGTTGTTTTGGAGGTGATATTATGATGCTAATATTGTTTGTTGTAGAATATGCATAAAAATATGATAATTCTTATCTATACCCAACCAACAATTTGTTCTTAGCTTTGCATTCTCACCATCTCTGAACATCTCCCTTTTCTGACCACTTAGCCAAAGATTTGTGATGAACATACCTTTAGGTATTTAATTTACATTTTGGCAATAGTTTAAAAATTGGAATTTTATTTAAATATCTTTGAAAATACAGAAGTGTTGTTTGAAATATTTGTCTGTTTTGTTTTTGTTTTCTTGTGAATGAGTTGAGTGGCCTGTATGTTTGTATGTAGGCTCATAATCACATTATGTTATAAACACTTTCAAGTACCTGATGTCAAGTGCTCAGCACTGTAATCAAGTATTTGCAACACTAAATGCAATAACATATATGGGTATATGTCTACCCATATATGTGTATGCATGTACAAATAACAATATTTGTAATAATACCAAATAAGAAAGAGAAGATCAGAAGTTGGGGAGGGGGAAATTCTAGTCAAGAATGAAAATTGCAAGGGAAGAAATATTTTTTTAAAAATAAAACTCAGAACTTTATAAAGGTTTAGAATTTATACTAAAATGCACATTGTGCACTGGTCATATTTCCTCCATTACAACAACATATCCTTTCCTTGTTTCTATTCTTCCCATTTGACCATTTACTTGAAGTAGACAATTTCACTTCCATTTCATTACATATTAGCATATATAATTTTCTCTCACTGTAAAATATCTAAGGTCCACAATGAGAGACTCGTACAGTGTCTATGATTCTGAAAAGGTCTAAATTGCTTAAGAAAATTATCCTCATTCTTTATATAAGAACAAATTCTATTGTGTTATACATACAGCATAATTTTTTATTCATTTGTTGACACACATGCTTGGTTCAATAATTTAGTTCTTAAATAAAATGATGAATAAATAACCATTTGCAAGCAAATATTTCTGAGGCATGTTCACTTTCTGTCATTTGTGTGATATTTTAGTATGCAACCCTGTGGAAAGGCCATTATTATTTAAATGTATATGAGATAAGACTGCAAACTCTCATAAATGAGTTGCTTTTTTTTTTTTAATTTCCAGTAACCATTATCCTCATTGCTACTACCAACAATTTTTTCACTAAGACAAGTGAGTGTCTCAGGTTAGGATTCTATTTTAAAATTGAGATATTGGGCTTTGATATTACATCTAAATGGTCTGCACATGTCTCAAAGAAAGTTCCTCTGACAGAGTTAGGATTTTGGACCCAGGTATCCTGTTGACTGACTCAGGAGCACTCTAGTTTCTGCTTCTCCAGCTGGAATGTCCTTATGTAAGAAAAGCCATGCTTCATGAATATGCAAATCATATGAGACTGTGATGATAAATACAGGGATATCCACACCAAACATCATATGAGCACTGTTTTCTCTACATTCACTGAATCTCAAGGTCCTTACAATGAAATCCAGCTGGGTCATCTTCCTGATGGCAGTAGCTATAGGTAAGGGACTCCCAAGTCCCAAACTTGAGGGTCCATACACTCTGTGACAGTGACAATCACTTTACCTTTCTCTCTACAGGGGTCGATTCAGAGGTCCAGCTGCAGCAGTCTGGGGCAGAGCTTGTGAGGCCTGGGGCCTCAGTGAAGTTGTCCTGCAAGGCTTCTGGCTACACATTTACAGACTACTACATGAACTGGGTGAAGCAGAGGCCTGGACAGGGCCTGGAGTGGATTGGAGATATTGATCCTGAGGATGGTGTTGCTGAATATGCTCCTAAGTTCCAGGGCAAGGCCACACTGACTGCAGACACATCCTCCAGCACAGCCTACATGCAGCTGAGCAGCCTGACATCTGAGGACACTGCTGTCTATTTCTGTGCTAGACACAGTGTTGTGACCACATCCTGAGAGTGTCAGAAACCATAAAGTGCAGGAAGCTGCCTGGGAATGAGATTACAGACAATATTATCATGAAGATTTGCTTAGAAATAGTCATTCTGAGTGTTCCTATGTCTGCCTCCTCCTCCTCCTCCTCCTCCTCCTCCTTCTTCTTCTTCTTCTTCTTCTTCTTCTTCTTCTTCTTCTTCTTCTTCTTGCTGATTTGGAATCCCCATAGAATAGATTAGAGTNAATAGTCATTCTGAGTGTTCCTATGTCTGCCTCCTCCTCCTCCTCCTCCTCCTCCTCCTCAGAGTTCTATATGGTATTTGTCAACTTTGCAAAAGGGCATCTCCAATTGATGCTGATTTGGAATCCCCATAGAATAGATTAGAGTAGACTATAGTTTGACCAGTTCTTTACTGACATGTTATTGTTTAATAAAAGAAAAAGGATATAATGTTGCAATATATTATGAAATGGATATCCTTCAAATCTAAGAGATTTTTTATTGTTGCTGAACTAAACACAAATAAACTATATTATGAATATAGCAAATAAAATCCAAATCAACACGTGGACAAACAAAAACCTCTTTCATAATTGGTTGATGTGTCTGAAACAAGAAAAAACAGTTTTTTGAATAAGATCACTGTAAATTTGGGCATAGTTAATTTACTTCTCCTGTAGAATCTTATTTTATACCTCTAACTAAAGGTATTAATTTATCTAAATATAAATTGCTTTTGGTAGTAGTAGTCAAGTCTTTCATTATTTTGGGATTAGGGATGAAGCTGCATGCCATGCTGTGGAGCCCTCGGAGTGTGGAGTCTGCTGCTCTGGGAACACCTGGCCTCCTGCTCAGGTAACATTGAGGTCAGCGCAATGGGATCCTTAGCTGGACATGTAAGAGTTCTGATCCTGTCATCAGCAGCCCTGGGTGCTCTATCTCTTCTTTCTTGAGACTGAATTCATTTTTACCAATACTGTGTTAACATTGACTGGAACAGTAAAAAGTCTTTTCATATTTTACAGCTATATTAGAGGAAAGTTTACTATAATGAGGATGATTAATAAGTTTTAATTCATATTAAGTTTTAATTCATATTATTTTCAGATATAGCCTTTTCCCTCCACACTGGGACCATAGGGGAAGACACAAGAATATTAGCCTAACTGAGCTTAATGCTCCAAAATTTTCCATGATTTTATCATAGCATTTTTAATATGAGTAGTATTAGCAACTACAGAATGACTTTTACAATTAAAACTTGCATTTTCAATAGCTGATGAAAGTGACAAGGTAGAAAGAGCTTCAATATTTTCTTTTCCTAAATACAACTTCTTGAAGATGATCAACAAAATCCTAAAGAGTTCTGAAGATTTGTGTCTGATACCAGGAAAGAAGCCCAAAGGAGGAACTTTATTCCAATACTTTTAAGAGCTTTTGTATTAACCATTTGAGAGGGGGTAAATGTTTGAACTATGACTGTTGATAAGTAATTTTGAGAGAGGGGAATGTTCCTTCCTTTGGTTATGAGCATCAGTGAGCAGGCATTCATCTATTACTTACTGAAGCCAGTAAACGTATGGGTGGTGAGAATTATTTCATAATATCTTGCTAGTCGAAGGGTTTCATTTCATACATAGTTTTCATAGTCTCTATTATTCTTGAAATGAGATGACTCTCGAGACCATTCTCTATAATACTTTTTTGAGATTATCATCTATGGCCAATGGGCAGGATTTTGTCACATTTCACAAATGACTGAAAATTTGCTCCCTGAGAAGTTCCTTTGTTTCTTTTTTTTACATTTTTTATTAAATATTTTTTCATTTACATTTCAATTACTATCCTGAAAGTCCCCTATACCCTCCCCCGGCCCTCCTCCCCTACCCACTCACTCCCACTTCTTGGCCCTGGCATTCCCCTATACTAGGGCATATAAAGTTTGCAAGACCAAGGGGCCTCTCTTCCCAATGATGGTCAACTAGGCCACCTTCTGCTCCCTATGCAGCTAAGACATGGGCTCTGGGGGTACTGATTAGTTCACATTGTTGTTCCACCTATAGGGTTGCAGACCACTTCAGATCCTTGGGTA
>NC_034596.1:107672946-107674582 GCF_900095145.1 Mus pahari | reverse complement strand
ACATTATCTGTATCCATTCTTCTGTTGAGGGATTTCTGGATTCTTTCCAGCTCCTGGCTATTATAAATAAGGCTGCTATGAACATAGTGGAGCATGTGTCCTTATTACCAGTTGGAACCTCTTCTGGGTATATGCCCAGGAGAGGTATTACTAGATCTTCTGGTAGTACTATGTCCAATTTTCTGAAGAACCGCCAGACTGATTTCCAGAGTGGTTGTACAAGCTTGCAATCCCACCAGCAATGGAGGAGTGTTCCTCTTTCTCCACATCCTCTCCAGCATGTGCTGTCACCTGAAATTTTGATCTTAGCCATTTGACTGGTGTAAGGTGGAATCTCACTGTTGTTTTGATTGACATTTCCCTGATGATTAAGGATGTTAAATGTTTTTTCAAGTGCTTCTAAACCTTTAGGCATTCCTCAGTTGAGAATTCTTTGTATATCCCTGTACCCCATTTTTAAATGGGGTTATTTGAATTTCTGAAGTCTAGCTTCTTGAGGTCTTTGTATATATTGGAATTTAGTCCCCTATCAGATTTAGGATTGGTAAAAATCCTTTCCTAATCTGTTGGTGGCCTTTTTGTCTTATTGACAGTATCTTTTGCCTTACAGAAGCTTTAAAATTGTATAAGGTCCAATTTGTAGATTCTTGATCATAGAACACAAGCCATTGCTGCTCTGTTCAAGAACATTCCCCCTGTGCCCATATCTTCGAGGCTATTCTGCACTTTCTCTTCTATAAATTTCAGTGTCTCTGGTTTGATGTGGAGGTCATTGATCCACTTAGACTTGAGCTTTGTACAAGGAGATATGAACGGATCAATTCACACTCTTCTGTATGATAACAGCAAGTTGTGCCAGCACCATTTCTTGTAAATACTGTCTTTTTTCCACTGGATGGTTTTAGCTCCCTTGTCAAAGATCAATTGACCATAGATGTGTGTGTTCATTTCTGGGTCTTCAATTATATTCCATTGATCTACCTGTCTGTCACTGTACCACTACCATGCAGTTTTTATCATAATTGCTTTGTAATAAAGCTTGAGTTCAGGCATGGTGATTCTACCAGAGGTTCTTTGATTGTTGAGAATAGTTTTTGCTATACTAAGTTTTTTGTTATTTCAGATGAATTTGCAAATTGCCCTTTTAAACTCAGTGAATAATTAAGTTGGAATTTTGATGGGGATTGCATTGAATCTGTAGATTGCTTTTGGCAGATACCCATTTTTACTATATTAATCATGCCAATCCATGAACATGGGAGATCTTTCCATCTTCTGAGATCTTCAATTTCTTTCATCAGAGATTTAAAGTTCTTTTCACACAGATCTTTCACTTCCTTAGTTAGGGTCACACCATGGTATTTGTGTGTGTGTGTGTGTGTGTGTGTGTGTGTGTGTGTGTGTGTGTGTGTGTGACTATTGTGAAGGGTGTTGTTTCCCTAATTTTTTTCCCATCCTGTTTATCCTTTGTGTTGAGAAAGGCCACTGATTTGTTTGAGTTAATTTTAAATCCAGCTACTGCATTGTAGCTGTTTATCAGGTGTAGGAGTTCTGTGGTGGAATTTTTAGGGTCACTTATACATACTATCATATCATCTGCAAATAGTGATATTTTGAATTCTTCCTTTCCAATTTG
>NC_034596.1:107657026-107672770 GCF_900095145.1 Mus pahari | reverse complement strand
ATTACATTGATGGTTTTCCGTATATTAAACCATATCTGCATCCCTGGGATGAAGCCAACTTTGTAATGATTGATGATCATTTTGATGTGTTCTTGGATTCAGTTTGTGAGGATTTCATTGAGTATTTTTGCATCGATATTCATAAGGGAAATTGGTCTCAAGTTTTCTTTCTCTGTTGGATCTTTGTGTGGTTTAGGTATCAGAGTAATTGTGGCTTCATAGAATGAATTTGGTAGAGTACCTTCTGTTTCTATTTAGGGGAATATTTTGAGGAGAGTTGGAATTAGGTCTTCTTTGAAGATCTCATAGAACTCTGCACTAAACCCATCTGGTCCTGGGCTTTTCTTGGTTGGGAGACTATTGATGACTGCTTCTATTTCTTTAGGGGAAATGGGACTGTATATATTGTTAATCTGATCCTGATTTAATTTTGGTATCTGGTATCTTTCTAGGAAACTGTCCATTTCATCCAGGTTTTCCAGTTTTGTTGAGTATAGCCTTTTGTGGTAGCATCTGATGATGTTTTGGATTTCCTCAGGATCTGTTGTTATGTCTCCTTTATCATCTCTGATTTTGTTAATTAGGATACTGTCCCTGTGTCCTCTAGTTAGTCTGGCTAAGCATTTATCTATCTTGTTGATTTTCTCAAAGAACCAGCTCTGGGTTTGGATGATTCTTTGAATAGTTCTTTTTGTTTCCACTTGGTTTATTTCTGCCCTAAGTTTGCTTATTTCCTACCCACTACTCCTCTTGGGTGAATTTGCTTCCTTTCATTCTAGAGCTTCTAGGTATGCTGTCAGGTTGCTAGTGTATGCTGTCTCTAGTTTCTTTTTGGAGGCACTTACGGCTATGAATTTTCCTCTTAGGACTACTTTCATTGTGGCCCATAAGTTTGGGTATGTTGTGGCTTCATTTTCATTAAACTGTAAAAAGTCTTTAATCTCTTTATTTCTTCCTTGACCAAGGTATCATTGAGTAGAGTGTTGTTCAGTTTCCACGTGAATGTTGACTTTCTATTATTTATGCTGTTATTGAAGATCAGTCTTAGTCAGTGGAAATCTGATAGGATACATAGGATAATTTCAATATCTTTGTATGTGTTAAGGCCTGTTTTGTGACAAATTATATGGTCAATTTTGAGGAGGTACCATGAGGTGCTGAGAAGAAGGTATATCCTTTTGTTTTCGGATAAAATGTTATGTAGATATCTATTAAATCCATTTGTTTCATAACTTCTGTTAGTGTCCATGTGTCTCTGTTTACTTTCTGTTACCAAGATCTGTCCATTGGTGAGAGTGGGGTGTTGAAGTCTCCCACTATTATTGTGTGAGGTGTAATGTCTGCTTTGAGCTTTACTAAAGTTTCTTTAATGAATGTGGCTGCCCTTGCATTTGGAGCATAGATATTTAGAACTGAGAGTTCATCTTTGTAGATTTTACCTTTGATGAGTATGAAGTTCCCTCCTGGTCTTTTTTGATAACTTTGGGTTGGAAGTCAATTTTATTCAATATTAGAATGGCTACTCCAGGTTGTTTCTTAAGACCATTTGCTTGGAAAACTGTTTTCCAGCCTTTTATTCTGAGGTAGTTTCTGTGTTTGTCCCTAAGGTGGGTTTCCTGTAAGCAGCAAAATGTTGGGTCTTTTTTGTGTAGCCTGTCTACTAGTCTATTTGTTTTTTATAGGGGAATTGAATCCATTGATGTTAAGAGAAATTAAAGAAAAGTAATTGTTGCTTCCTGTTATTTTTGTTGTTAAATTTGGGATTCTGTTCCTATGGTTTTCCTCTTTTAGGTTTGTTGAAATTTTACTTTCTTGCTTTTTCTAGGGTATAGTTTCCATCCTTGTATTGGTATTTTCCCTTTATTATCCTTTGAAGGGCTGGATTCGTGGAAAGATATTGTGTGAATTTGGTTTTATCATGGAATACTTTTTTTTCCTCCATCTATGGTAATTGAGAGTTTTGCTGTCTATAGTAACCTGGACTGGCATTTGTGTTCTCTTAGTGTCTCCATAACATCTGTCCAGGATCTTCTGGCTTTCACAGTCTCTGTTGAGAAATCTCTGCTTGTGGACGTTGTACATCGTGGTGCGCACTAGGCTCCGCACCACGATGTACAACGTCCACAAGCAGCCTGTTTGGTTGTATTTTCCTATAGTTCTTTAAGGGATTTGTTTTTCCTCTTTACGGTCTTCTATCTGTTTAGAAGTTTTTCCTGTAATTCCTTGAGGGATTTTTGTGCTTTCTCTCTAAGTGCTTTTACCTGCTTTGCACCGTTCCCCTGTATTTCTTTAAGTGAGTTATTAATGCCCTCTTAAAATCTTCTACCACCATCATGAGATATGATTTTAAATCCAAGTCTTGCTTTTCGGGTGTGTTGGAGTATCCAGGACTCACTGTGGTGGGTGTACTGGGTTTTGATGTTGCCAAGTGTTCTTGGTTTCTGTTAGTAAGATTCTTATGCTTGCCTTTAGCCATCTGGTAATCTCTGGTGTTAATATTCTAACTGTTTCTGGCAGGAGCTTGATCCTCTTGTGATTCTGTTAGCCTCTGTCAGCACTCCTGTGAGTCCAACTCTCACCTGAATCCCAGTGGTCAGAGCACTCTCTGCAGGCCAGCTCTCCTCTTTCAGGTCAGGTGTCCAGAAGTCTGGAGCTCCTAACCACCTCCTGAGTCCTGGCTTCAGGGTCCTCCCTTTAGGCTGACTCTCCTCTGGCAAGGAAGGTGCCCAGGGTTCTGGGTCTCAGCTCTGCCTCCTGACTGATGATGAAGGCCTGATGGGACCCTGTCCAAGAAGTTCTGTTGTTTCTGTTGCCCAAGTCCTCTCCATTGATCACAAGGTTCTGGGTGTGCTAGGGGTCCTGCAGTGTGGAGTGTCCTCTGTGGCCCTCGATGCCCTTAGCCAGGTTCATGCTGAAGATGGCATGCCTGGCCCCAACCAGAAAGAATCCCAGCCTCTGGTCAGGCGGGGTTCCTTTGTCCCTGTTCCTGCTGGCAAAAGACCCTTAGTGATTCTTTGGAGCTGATGTTGCCTTCCACTTACCAATGATCCCGAGGTCATCCAGAGGTCTTGCAGCATGGAGAGTCCTCTGGGGCCCTTGGCATCCTTGGCCGGGTTCACGTGGAAGATGGTGGGGCTGGCCCCTGCAGGAATGGATCCTAGCCTCTGGTTATTTGGGGTTCCTTTGTCCCTGTTCTTATTGGCACAAGACCCTCTGGGATTCTTTGGAGCTGATGTTGCCTTCCACTTGCCCGTGATCCCGAGGTGATCCCAAGGTTCTGCAGTGTAGAGAGTTCTCTGGGGCCCTTGGCAGCCTCTGCCAGCTTCAAGTAGAAGATTGAATTGATCCATTCTTATCTCCTTGTACAAAGCTGAAGCCCAAATGGATCAAGAACCTCCACATAAAACCAGAAACACTTAAACTTATAGAGGAGAAAATGGGGAAGACCTTCAAACTTATGAGCACCGGGGAAAAATTGCTGAATAGAACACCAGTGGCCAGTGCTATAAGATCAAGAATCAACAAATGGAACCCCATAAAATTGCAAAGCTTTTGTAAGGCAAATGGCACTGTCAATAAGACAAAAAAATGCAAACAAGAGATTGGGAAAAGATCTTTACCAATCCTATACCTGATAGAGGGCTAATATCCAATATATACAAAGAACTCAAGAAGTTAGACTCCAGAGAAACCAATAACCCTACTTAAAAATTGGGTACAGAGCTAAACAAAGAATTCTCAACTGAGAAATACCGAAGGACTGAGAAGACCTAAAAAAAAAAAAAGTTCAACATCCTTAGTCATCAGGGAAGTTCAAATCAGAACAACCCTGAGATTCTACCTCATACCAGTCAGAATGGATAATATCAAAACCTCAGGTGACAGCAGATGCTGGTGAAGATGTGGAGAAAGAGGAACACTCCTCCATTGCTGGTGGGATTTCAAGCTAGTACAACAACTGTGGAAATCAGTTTGGCAGTTCCTCAGAAAATTGGACATAGTACTACCTGAGGACCCAGCAATACCATTCCTGGGCATATCCCCAGAAGATGCTCTAACATGTAATAAGGACACATGCTCCACTATATTAATAACAGCCTTATTTATAATAGCTAGAAGCTGGGAATAACCCAGATGTCCCTCAACAGAGGATGGATACAGAAAATGTGGTACATTTACACAATGGAGTACTACTCAGCTATTAAAATAATAAATTTATGAAATTCTTAGGCAAATAGATAGATCAGGAGGATATCATTCTGAGTGAGGGAACTCTACCACAACAGAACACACATAATATGCACTCACTGATAAGTGGATATTATCCCAGGAGATCTGAATACCCAAAATACAATTCACAAACCACAAAAAAAGAAGAAAGAAGACCAAAGTGTGGATACTTCGATCCTTCTTAGAAGGGGGAACAAAATACCCATGTAAGGAGTTACAGAGACAAACTGTGGAGCAGAGACTGAAGGAATGACCATCCAGAGAGTGCCCCAGCTGTGTATCCATCCCATATACAATCACCAAACCTAGACACTATTGTGGATGCCAACAAGTGCTTGCAGACAAGAGTCTGATATGGCTGTCTCCTGAGAGGCTCACTGGTGCCTGACAAATACAGAAGTGGATGCTCAGAGCCATCCATTCAACTGACACAGGGTTGCCAATGAAGAGCTAGAGAAAGGATCCAAGGAGTTGAAGGGGTTTGCAGCCCCATAGGAGGAACTGCAATATGAACTAACCAGTACCCCTAGAGCTCCCAGGGACTTAACCACCTACCAAAGAGTACACATGGTGGGACTCATGGCTCCAGCTGCATATGCAGCAGAGGATGGCCTAGTCGGACATCAAGGGGAGGAGAAGCCCTTTGTCCTGTGAAGGCTCTATGACCCAGTATAGAGGGATGCCAGGACCAGGAGGTGGGAGTGGGTGGGTTGGTGAGTAGGGGGAGGGAAAAAGGTATAAGGGTAGGGTATTTTCAGAGAGGAAATCAGGAAAGGGATACCATTTGAAATATAAATAAAGAAAATATCTAATAAAAAAGTATTTTAATGTTTCACATAATACATTAAAATTGATCAGAGAATCATGTAGACTAGATGTAAAAGATTCAATAGAAAGACAGATTTCTGGTAATTTCTTTTCATTTATTGAGACTGTATAGCTAGCTCAACCTGATTCCAGAGTACTAAATGATTTAGTAAAAATGGTCTCATAAACCAGCTCAATCAGTCATTAATTTTTGTGCAGGATCCTGAATGAGTTTCATGCGCTGGTCACCATGGACATTTCTTGGTAATAATCAAGAGTTGATGAGCTTATCTTCATTACTCTTTGACTACAATTCTTTTATGTAACTTTTGTTCCCTCTGTGCAGGTACAGAAACTTCAGAGAAGGGTGAATTCCCCACAGTGAAAGCAATTTAGAGTCAGAATGAGAAGTCACTTTACATCATTTAACAAAGGTCAAGTTCAGATTTGAATTCTCTATTCTCTATTTTATTCTCCCCGTGTCTTTTTCCCTATTAGTCTCTTGTACTTATTTGAGTCTCTTGTCTCTTTCTCTCCCCCCCCCTCCACTATCTCTGCGTATGTGTATTCCCCTTAACAAAGAACTCTACTCTGTATGCATTGGAGAACACAGTAAATACCCCTTGGAAAAATTCTTTATAGGTATCTTTAGCACAGTTTTAAAAGGGTGATCCCTTGTTACTCATCCAACTGACTCAAGTAATAAAAAAACCTACAAATATCATTGTTTATTAAACAATACTATATGGCGTTTTCAACATTTTTTGGTATTTGTTTCATAAGGTTTTTGAAACCTATATTTTTTTCTTTTCAGCAAATGATTATCATAAAACAAATACATATGCATTCATGAATCAGGAGCATGGAAGAGAAAATAACCTGAATTAGAGTTGTGCATTTTCTAAGCTTATAATAGTTGATTATTTTGGAATATCAGACAAAGTAATGTTGGATATAGTAAAAGAAGTTAAGTGTCAATATTTGCTATTCGTAAAGAAATGAATTCAGATATCTGCTGATTGTCTGGAGTGCTTTCAAACTGCAAGACTTCCATCCTAGAAGAAGGTGCCATCAAATAAATGTTTGCTTGTGAGGAAACATTCTTTAAATTGGAGGTGTAGGGATGATAATAAAAAATAAACCCATTCTGATGTTTTTTTCTTTAACTGAAAATACGACCCTGGACATATAACTCAAAATCTCTCCTGAGAGATCTCTGTTTGAGTGTCTGTTAGCTGAACACACTGTATTCTGCATTCCTCCAGCTCTGAGTGTGGTCAGACTATTTCCTGTGTGAGGGCTATAGTAAAAAGTTTTATTCTTTTGGGTAGCAGGCTCTTATATCCTAAATAATAACCTATGCTGGTTGATAATGGTTTTCTCTGATATTGCCATCTTGAACTGAAATCAGTATAAATACTAACGTCTTTTTGTCTGCATTTTCACTGTGTAAGTTTTTTAGTACTTTATTCTTCCTGTTTACACTTAAATGGAATTTTATTTGAAAAAATGCTTACTTTACATTTTATATTTTTCATTGAATTAATTTGACAAAAGATTCCTATTTGATGTTTTGTGGCATATCTAGAAACCTTAACTGTGATAAAAAATCGTTGAAATCAAGAATGAAAATGCAAGCCGGGCGTGGTGGCACACGCCTTTAATCCCAGCACTTGGACAGAGGCAGGTGGATTTCTGAGTTTGAGGCCAGCCTGGTCTACAAAGTGAGTTCCAGGACAGCCAGGGCTAAACAGAGAAACCTTGTCTTGAAACCCCCCCCCCCCAAAAAAAAAGAATGAAAATGCTTGTTTCCACTTCAAATCCTAATTCCTTTTTGTTGTTTTACTAACACCTATTTTAGTTTAGGCTGCTATAATGCACGTGTTTGATGAATTATTTAATTAATCCTTCTTTATCAATTTTATTGATTCACTTGATGTTTCTGAATGTTATTATGCTATTATATTCCATGTTAACTGTTTCCATATATCCCAGAACTGTGTATCAGATCTTCCTCCTCATTTTATCTCATTACAATATAAAATTATTGTTGTTTTTGCTTTCTACAGTAGTAACAATTTCAATATTCAGTTCATTACTCTATGCCGTGTGTGTGTGTGTGTGTGTGTGTGTGTGTATTTGTATGGTTTGATAATGAGAGAAAAGCATTTCAGGAATCCCCCTTTACTGTATCAGGATGTATCTTTGTTTCTCCTGATGTGCTATTTATAACAGACTTAGATGACCGATCAGTTTGTTGTCAATCTTCCTGCCTAACCCTTCCCTCTCTGTCTTGGCATGCTGGGATTGTACATACTTAACACCACAAGATACATTTTTACCTGGGTTTCTGGACTGAAGTTGGGTTGTCATAAATGCTTAGCATTTGCCTTTACTTGCTACAGTATTTTAGCTTCTTGAAAGAAGTTAAACTTTAAAAGAATTACAAAGAGATTTAAACACTTCCACTTTTCCATAGTTCTCTGGAGGCTTGAGCTTCTGATCAGATCCAGCACGTCACGGTCACTTTTGTACAGCATATGCTGAGGAATGCATGTTCTGATCCTAAATTCCTCAATATCTGAGCCTAAAAAGGGATTATTCAAGGATAATTAACTTTATCCAACCTGCTGAGGATATGCTATAAGCTCCTGTCATCTATTCATTTTTTGATCGCACTCTTGATTCCTTTGAAAATTCTGCAGTCTTTTGTTAAGGCTACATCACCTGTCTACATTAGGAAACCTTCCGGGGTGAGTTCCTTCATAATATTAATGCAATATAGGCTCTCTGTGTGTAGACTTGTGGTGTGTGTGTGTGTGTGTGTGTGTGTGTGTGTGTGTGTGTGTATGCTGTGGTTCTTCTTAAATTCTTGAGTGTAAGGTTAGATGTATATCAACAGGTAGATTTTTTTCAGATATTTGTGACTAAAATGTCCATATACCTCATGGTTTTCATTTATATTCTGGGATTTTAACAAAATAACTTTTACCTCCAATGTTGCCTTCTTACCTTCATATATCATCTGGCCTTTTCCCATTTTTTGTGGAATTATATACTGAACAATGTTAAGTTTTCTACTTGCTATCACAGATGACCTTACGCTACTCGAGAGGAATATTTCCCTATGTTGCTATAATCTTTCTTACATGTACATTTGACTCTTTTGCACACTTGGTTTCCACCAGGTTCATTGTCTTTATGCTTTGCAGTTTCTACTGAATTTGTAAAGTTTTTGAACCAAAGCTTCCATACTCCACTCTCCCTTCTCAGTTTTTCTTTCATTCCTCCTTTTGCATAATCAAAAGAACAGATCTTCAATTTTATCTTCTTTGCTCTTTTTTCCTAAATAATGAGATGAACACTGTTCTCAGATGATATCCCAAAGCTCAGCTGGTTTATCTACAGGGTAGGAAACAGAAGCCCATTCAAACCTGAATCAGTTAAATAAATTAGGATAAACCTTGTGTTCAATTTTTCAGTCACAATATCAGTCACCATTAAAGCACAAAAGCAACAGAGCATATATTCATCAAATAATGAATCTTTTTAGGTGAGAAATCAAACAGAAATCCATTCTGTATGTCTATCTCTATGGCCTCTAGAAAGTAAGAATCAAATTTAGGAACTCAAATTAAGATTAGGGCTGTTAACTGCCTGCTATGTAGCATAAATAAACTGTATAAGAAGCAAATTGAAAAGGAAGTGTGTCAGTAGTAAGTCCAATCTTTTTGGAACCCAGGGCATGCACACACTGAGAATATAGAAGTGCAATTATGACCTGTGTACCTAAATTCAGCTTAACAGTCACTCCATATTTCTTGTGAACATATAGGAAATATGCAGGGAAAGAATAATTAAAATACATAATAAATAAAGATTTTCACAGACTCCTGGGTACATGGTGGTCTTAACAACATTTTACACTTTCTTATTTGAACTTTGGAATGCAGGCATGTCACATGACTTTAATACAGAAAGCAAGTTCTGAATCTCAGGAAATAGCTGCATGCATACCTGGAGCTGACTCCAGGATCAGCATATTCATCAGTGTATAGACACATAGATCTATATCTTAAAGAAATGAGCATTTTTACAAACCAATGTCACTCCCTTTTGCAACCCAGGAAATGAAAAAATTGAGTTGAACTAAACACCAAAATACAACTTTAATGTGCAAGTATAAAAGAAATTAGATGATAATTAATCAGTTTTTCTCAAGGAAAATGATGAAATATAATAATAACTTTTCCAACATTAACATCATAATCTGACCTGTCCAGCACATTTACAAATTTGTCACCTTTTGGCTCCCACTATATATCATTCTGTGTAGCAGGAAGACATGCAAATAGGGTTTCTTTCTACTCATGAAAAGCAGACCAACCCATCCTTGCAGTTCAGACAGAGGAACTCAGCTCTGGTTCCCAAGACATCTTACTCACTTCTCAACATGGAGTGGGAACTGAGCTTAATTTTCATTTTTGCTCTTTTAAAAGGTAATTTTTTTGAAGAGCAATAGATGCTGAATGTGTGAGTTGACATGAATATGAGGAAAAACAGGCTTGTGTGGCAATTTATTGAAGAGCATTTTCTGTGCTTACAGATGTCCAGTGTGAAGTGCAGCTGTTGGAGACTGGAGGAGGCCTGGTGCAACCTGGGGGGTCACTGGTACTCTCTTGTGAAGGCTCAGGGTTCACTTTTAGTAGCTTCTGGATGAACTGGGTTCGACAGACACCTGGGAAGGCCCTGGAGTGGATTGGAGACATTAATTTTGATGGCAGTGCAACAAACTATGCATCATCCATAAAGGATTGATTCACTATCTCCAGAGACAATGACAAGAGCACCCTATACCTGCAAATGAGCAATGTGAGATCGGAGGACACAGCCACATATTTCTGTACGAGATACACAATGAATGAACTTCAGTGTGAAACTAGACATAAAACTCACTGTTAGGACACTCTGAACCACCAGGGGGTGCTCAGGCCTTGCAGAACACTGGTTCAAACCGGTTATAAACACATAATAGGGCACACTCCTCAGGTGTCTCAAGTGCCTTTCACCATGCTTTCCCAAAAAAAATCTTTATAAATGGTTTTTTTTTTTTTTTTTTTGGAGGAAACTGATGTGCTTAAAACATTTCTTATATTTCTGCTGTTATTTAAAAAAAATGAGACAGAGTCTCAAATGAAGAAAATGCAAAATGACAACTATGAGGTCATAAATGTTTCAGTCTTCATCACTGAAATCACAGGAGGAAGTTCATGGATATCCCTGTGTTGTAGTTACGGTTTCACTCCTTTGATAAGACACCACAATCAGGGCAACTTTTATAAATTAAAACATTTAATCAGGCCTGGCGTGCAGTCTCACTGGTTCAATCTAGTGTCATCATGATAAGAAGCATGACAACTTGCAGACAGACATGGTGCTGGAAGAACTGAAGTTTTACATCTTGAACTAAAGACCTGCAGAAGGAGACTGTTTTCTGCAGGCAACCTGGAGAGGGGGCTCTTCCATACTGTTAGGGCTTGAGCATAAGAGGGAAACACACAAACACGCCACCAGAGTGACACACTTCCTCCCAACAGACTATACCCCACTCAGTAAGGCCACACTCTTAATAAGCTCACTTCCAAACGTTCAAGCATATACAACCTACCTCACCCTGTTTCTTTGTTTGTTTAATTGTTTCAGATTCAAGGTAGAGTCATGATAAGATTTCTTGGTAGCACTTATATTTGATGGAAAATTCAAAGGGAGATGGGGCTGAATGGATCATAAATTCTAGTAAGTACTAGACCTCCAGTCTTCTCCCTGAGGACTGTGCACGTCACATTTCAGATAGGATCCCCTCTTCTTTTGGATAATTCAGTTTGATACTCCATGACCTTCATCATTGTTCATTGTAGGATTTTATATAAATGTATGTATTTGGTGAAGTCTTTGTCTATATGGAAGCAGACCTTTTAAACTTGGTTTCTTGTTTTCTACAGGACCTGAAGATGGAATTACACCTCTAGGAAGGCATTGAATATATGCATTTGAAAACATGCTGCCCTTAATGAGAAATGAAATCTACTAGAAAATCTCTCACACACAATTTGCCATTTTCTCTAAATCCATCATGGATAACATGGATGTCAGGTATAACCTTAACAATGACAAAGTCATCTAGTTTCTTCAAGAGCTACAGAAATTCCAGCTTCATTTTCGAAGGAATTGCTTCATTATTAAAAAAGTTGAGAATGTCTGTCTTAGTTACTTTCTAGATGAGAGAAAGAACATGAAACTGGGTAAAAAAGTCTGAGAAGAGTTAGGGGAGAAGAAAAATTTAATTAAGTTGAATTTAAAAATAAAAAAGCAACATGCACATGTGTGAAGCATACAAATGTGACGAATTCAGTAATTATGTTCATGTATCAGTTTGAAGTGAAATCGTGAGAAAATCCAGTAGATATTAGCAACATATTTCTGTATAATCACTAGTGTGTGACAGTTGCTGTTTGAAATTCATAAATTGGGAAATGATTAATTTTACATCAATAACTTATAACCTTCTGCTAAACATATAAATACACTGTGGAAACAGATGTGCAGGCAATTAATTAACCTGTTGACTTGCATAAAAAATTCAGGCAAAATATTAAATATATAGTGAGTAAAAAATTTTCAAATGTAATATTGTACAGTCCGTCCTGTTCATCTGGGATTTACACTTTTCCTCTGTCACCTCTCTTTCTCTCTGTGGCCTCTGGGAATCATGAGAACAATGCTCGCCATTCTAGGACTTTCTCCAATTCATGTCCCATTTTCTTAACTCAGGCAGCATTTGTCTTCGTGTATCTGAACTTACTAAGTGCAACTTAGGCAGGGTTAACCCTATTCTATCACAGGACAGCTTTTTCTTCATCTCAAGACCACATAACATAAAATTAATTCTCATTTTCTTTATCCATTCCTTATTCTATAAACAATGTGATTGTTTTTTGATAATTTTTGTCACACCTTTATCATTTAGTACATACATATCGTGTGTTTTGATCACACTCAACTGTAATTCCTCTTACTAAATTCTGAATTTCCACAATCAGCAAACCCCTCTCAATTTGATAATAATATACCTCCCTTTCATATCTCTGCCCCTATTTATAATCCCTCAATTGTTGCACCTGGTGGTATAGTTCTCTCACTGACACATGTCACTGTAGTTTATTCACAGTGGAGTAGTTCAGTAGGAGAAGTTATGTTGTTACTGTATTTTGTTTGTTGAACAATACACACCAGGGTGACCAATTTATCTACACTCAAACCAATAAAATGTTCACATCTGTGCACTGTCTTCAGCATTTTTCACTTCCTCTTTCTGAGACACTTTTCTAAGTCTCAGACATGTATTTAATCATGCTGGACATCCCAGCATGTATTTAATTTCCATTTCAGTGATGGAATTTCTTTACATGCTTATGAACATAACATGGGTTGTTCATAAAAATATCTGTGTAATATGTTTGGCTATTTATTTGAATTTTTCTTTTCCTGTGACTGATTTGATTTAACTGCATGTATGTACATAAGCCAATAATCATATTTATACTGTGTTAATATTTTAAAATGCTGATACCAAGTGTTCAGCTCTGAACTCATGTAAGTGAAGCCCCGAACAAACAAAGCAGGGTGTGTGTGTGTGTGTGTGTGTGTGTGTGTGTGTGTGTGTGTGTGTGTATGTGAAAATAGCTAATAAGAAGGGGAAGGCCAGCAGTTTGGAAGTGAGAGATGTGGGTGGCATGACATTTGTTTTGTTTTCTTCTTTCTTGATTAATTTTAAGATAACTAGTATTGCTTTATAGAAATATAACTATGGTGTATCTCACTCTTGTTCTAAGTTTGTTTATTGGTTCTATTTTTGGGAGGTGTATGAATGTCTGATTGTTTTCAGTATACAAATTCACATCATCTGGACTATTAAATTGGTCTCAGGGAGCCTTGATGTCCCAGAGTAGGAGGATGCTATAGAAGTGAGGAGGGAGTGGGTGAGTGGGTTGAGGAGTTCCCTCACAGAGGCAAAGGGAGGGGGAGAGAAGGGATGGGATATGGGGTTTGTGGAGGAGTAAACTGCAATGGGTACTCCAGTCGCATATGTAGCAGAAGATGGTCTTGTGGGATATCAATGAGAGGAGAGGTCCTGGGTCCTTTGAAGGCTAGATGCCCCAGTGTAGGGGAATGCCAGGCTAAGGAAGCTGGAGTGGGTGGTTGGGTAGTGGAACACCCTCATAGAACCAGGGGGAGGGGGAATGGGATTGGGGATTTTTGGAGGGGAAACCAGGAAAGGGGAGAACACTTGAAATGTGAACATAGAACATACCTAAAAAAAGAACTGTCAACAAATAAAATGAATAATAAAATAGAAAGTTATTTGTATAATATAAATTTTTTACTCTAAATAAAATGTATGATGGGGATTTATTATACAGTATGGGCCACCTTTAAAATGAATTCCTAACATTTAATTTAAAAAACTATATTATCTTATGGTAATTACATTTAAATAATTGTATAGTTCAGTTTTTTGATGGACTTTCACACATTAACAAAATATAAATTTCCATCACATTATTGGCATAATTCAATGACAATAACCATTACAAATATTATTGTTAACTTAGTTTTATGTAATGATGTTAGTTAACTGTTCTTACTTTCTTAATTTAATTTAATTCAATTGATGCTGTATGATAGTTACCTTCCTAATTTGTTGAAGGAGGAGGAGGAGGAGGAGGAGGAGGAGGAGGAGGAGAAAAACATAAAAGAGGACAAAGAAGAGGAAAAGGAGGAAGAAGAAGAGGAAGAAAGTTTAATGATCAGTGAGAAGACCTTTATAAGACCAATCACTAAAACTGAAGATTAGTTTTAGATTTTTCTCAAATGGCTTTTCATTTTCTTTGGTTTGTTGAAGACAAATGATAAGTTTCTGTTTTCATTATTGATAAGTCCTTTTCACCTAAACATAAGTTTCTAAACATATTATACTAAACCAATGTATCTTGATGTTCCTTTCAATGCTAATAAATAAATAAATCTTCATGACCTATAGTTTAGTGTATAGAAAATAAAAATATTAGTGCATTATAATAAAAATAGTAAATGAAAAAGTTAGTGTATAAAATATTGAAATAGTTTTTATAATTTGTTTTATTTAAATGATTTATTCATTAATTTGCAATTTATTTATTCATTCATTAATTATTTATTAATTTATTGATTGATTTTGATTAAACTGAAGATACTAAATGTAGAGAAATATAACTAAATTGCATGGAATATGGCTCATGTACTACTTTATTTACATTTTCAATAATTGTGTGTTAAATTAGGCATTGGCCATTGAAGCAATAGATCTTCTCTTTGAATATTATAATTTCCATATCAAATATACTTTTTAAAATTATCTTTAATCATTTTTCACACTCCATTCATTATTCCCCTCCAAGTCTACCCTCTGACATTTCCTCATCCCATTCCTCCTCCCCCCATGTCCAAGAGGATGTCCCCAATCTCCTACCCTGCAAGGCCTTCCGACTCCCTGGGGCCTCAAGTCTCTAGTGGGTTAGATGCATCTTCTCTCACTTTGGCCAGACCTGTCAGTCCTCTGTTCTAGATGTGTCAGAGCCCTCTGGCCAGCTAGTGTATGTGGCCTGATTTGTGGCTCAGTGTCTGAGAGACCTAGGGGCAGCCATGCTAGGCTCCTGTTTGTAAGCACACCATAGCACCAGCAGTAATAGTGTCAGACCTTGTAGCCTCACCTTGAGATGGATTCCAATTTGTGCCTGTCACTGTTTTTTTTTTTTTTCCTTCAGTCTTTTCTCCACTTTGTCTCTGCATTTCTTTTTGGCAGGAACAATTCTGGGTCAGGGTTTTTGGCTGTAGGATGGCAAAACCATTCCTCCACTTGATGGCCTGTCTTCCTACCAGGGCACTCCTCACTATTGGGAATTTCATCTAAGGTACCTCCCTTTGAGTCCTGAGGGCCTCTCATCCTTCAGATATTTTGTACATTCTATAGGGTCCCCCCACTTATACCTCCCCAAGTTGCCTGTTTCCACTGTTTATCCTGCCCCTCAGGTTTCAATCCTGCACCCCAAATATCTGATCATGTTCTCCTTTTCCCCTAACTGTCCCCTCTTCCACTCAGGTTCCTCTTTCCCTCTATATTCCATGATTACTTTCTTCTCTCTGCCAAGTGGGATTGAGGCATCTTCACTTGGAACCTTCATCTTGCTTACCTTCTTGAGTACTGGGAACTGTATCCTGGGTATTCTGTACTTTTTTTTTTTTGGCTAATATCCACCCATTAGTGAATACATACAATGCATGTCCTTTTGAGTCTGAGGTACCTCAGTCAGGATGATACTTTCCAGTTCTATCCCCTTACCTGCAAAACTCATGATACAACTGATTCTCAATAGCTAAATAGTATTCCATTTTGTAAATGAACCACATTTTTGTACCAATTCTTCCATGGTGGGACATCTGAAATGTTGTCAGCTTCTGGTTATCTCAAATAAGGCCACTATGAGCATGGCACACATGTGCCCCTGGGATATGGCCACTATGAGCATGGCACACATGTGCCCCTGGGATATGGCCACTATGAACATGGCACACATGTGCCCCTGGGATATGGCCACTATGAACATGGCA
>NC_034596.1:107607212-107656736 GCF_900095145.1 Mus pahari | reverse complement strand
TGTGCCCCTGGGATATGGCCACTATGAACATGGCACACATGTGCCCCTGGGATATGGCCACTATGAACATAGCACACATGTGCCCCTGGGATATGGTGAAGCATCAGTTATGCTCAAGAGTGGTATAGCTGGGTTTTCAGATAGATCTATTTCAAATTTTCTGAAGAGCCCCCAGATTTATTTCCAGAGTAGTTGTACCAGTTCAAAATAGCACCATCAACGGAGGACTATTCCTCTTTTAAGACATCCTTGCCAACAAGTGCTATCACCTGAGATTTTGTTCTTATCCACTCTGATTTTTGTAAGGTAGAATCTCAGTGTCATTTTGATTTGCATTTCTCTGATCACTAAGAACTTTGAACATTGCTTCAATGCTTCTCTGCCAATAGACATTCCTCTGTTATAAATTCTCTGTTAAGTTCTGTACCCAATTTTTTATTGGATTGTTTGGGTTTTTGGAGGTTAGCTTCTTGAGATCTTTTAAATTTTGAATATTAGCCTTTTAACTGATGGGAGGTTGCTGAACATTTTTTCCTAATCTGTAGGTTGCTGATTTATCCTATTGACTATCCTATTCTGTACAGAAGCCTTTTAGTTTCATGAGATTCCATTTGTCAATTACTGGTTTTAGGGCCTGAGTCAGTAGAGTTCTGTTTATGAAATTCCCTCCATTGTCAATGAGTTTGAGGTGCTTTCCCAATTTCATTTTTATTAGATTCAGTGTATCTGCTTTTATGTTGAAGTCATTGATCAACTTGGATTTGAGCTTTGTGCAAGTTGACAAATATGGATCTATTTTCATTTTTTTACATACCGACTGCCAGGTAGACCAACAGTATTTATTGAAGATGTTCCACTGCACATTTTTGGCTTCGTTGTCAGAGACTCGAGTGCCTATAAGTGTGTGGCTTTATTTCTGGGTCTTCAATTCTATTCCATTGATCACCCTGTCTGTCTCTACCAGTACTATGAATTTTTTATCCCTATTGCTCTCTTGTAAAGCTTGATCAGGGATAGAGATTCCCTCAGAAATTACTTTATTTTTAAGAACTATTTTTGCTATTTTGGCTTTTTGGATCTCTGTAAGAAACTGAGAATGGCTCTTTTCATTTCTTTGAAGAGTTGTGTTGGAATTTTGATTGGGATTGCACTGAATCTGTAGAAAGCTTTTGGTAGGATGTCCATTTGTACTGTTAATCATACCAATCCATTAGCATGGGAGATCAAGCCATCGCACTGGCCTTCCCCAGAGCTGATCCTGAACCCCCCATTTCCCTCCCCATCTCCTCTCCCTCAAAGTTTACTCCATCCATATGCCACTTATGACTATTTTATTCCCGTTTCTAAGTGAGGTTCAAGCTTCCTCATTTGGGCTTTTCTTCTTGTTTTGCTTCCTTAGTTCTGTGGAATATATTGTGATACCTGTATTTAATGGCTAACATCTACTTAAAAGTGAGTAAATTAAAAGCAAAACCTTTTGGGTCTGGGCTACCTCACTCAGAACGATATATTCTTTCTTTCTTCCTTCCTTTGTTTCTTTCTTTCATTCTTTCTTCCTTTTTTTTTGCTGTTTTTTTTTCATTTTTATTAGATATTTTCTTCATTTACATTTCAAATGCTATCCAAAAAGTCCCCTATACCCTCCCCCTGCCTTCCTCCCATACCCACCCACACTCACTTCTTGACTCTGGCATTTCCCTGTACTGGGGCATATAAAGTTTGCAAGACCAAGGCGCCTCTCTTCCCAATGATGGACAACTAGGCCATCTTCTGCTACATATGCAGCTAGAGACATGAGGTCTGGGGGTACTGGTTAGTCCATATTGTTGTTCCACCTATAGGGTTGCAGACCCCTTCAGCTCCTTGGGTACTTTCTCTAGCTCCTCCATTGGGGGTCCTTTGTTCCATCCAATAGATGACTGTGAGCATCCACTTCTGTATTTGCCAGGCACTGGCCTAGCCTCACAAGAGAGTTATATCAGGGACCTTTCAGCAAAATCTTGCTGGCATATGCAGTAGTGTCTGTGTTTGGTGGCTGATTATGGGATGGATTCCCAGGTGGGATAGTCTCTGGATGATCCTTCCTTTTGTCTTAGCTCCTTTTATTTTGTCTCTGTAACTCCTTCCATGGGTATTTTGTTCCCTGTTCTAAGGAGGAATGAAGTATCCAAACGTTTGTCTTCCTTCTTCTTGATTTTCTTGTGTTTTTCAAATTGTATCTTGGGTATTCTAAGTTTCTGGGCTACTATGCACTTATCAGTGAGTGGATATCAAGTGAGTTCTTTTGTGATTGGGTTACCTCACTAAGGATGATATCCTTCAGATACATCCATTTGCTCAAGAATTTTATAAATTCATTGTTTTTAATAGTTGAGTAGTACTCCATTGTGTAAATGTACCACATTTTCTGTATCCATTCCTCTATTGAGGGACATCTGGGCTCTTTCCAGCTTCTGGCTATTATAAGTAAGGCTGCTATGAACATAGTGGAGCATGTGTCCTTATTACCAGTTGAAACATCTTCTGGGTATATGCCCAGAAGAGGTATTGTGGATCCTCCGGTACTACTATGTCCAATTTTCTGAGGAACTGCCAGACTGATTTTCAGAGTGGTTGTACAAGTTTGCAATCCCACCAGGAATAGAAGAGTGTTTCTCTTTCTCCACATCCGCACCAGCATCTGTTGTCACCTGAAATTTTTATCTTAGCCATTCTGAGTGGTGTGAGGTAGAATCTCAGTGTTGTTTTGATTTGCATTTCCCTGATGATTTAGAATGTTGAATGTTTTTTCAAGTGTTTCTCAGCCCTTCGGTATTCCTGTTGAGAATTCTTTGTTTAGCTCCGTACCCCATTTTTAATGGGATTATTTGAATTTCTGGAGTCCAGTTCCTGACCAGAACAGCAATAGCTTGTGCTGTAATATCAAGAATTGACAAATGGGATCTCCTAAAATTGCAGCTTCTGTAAGGCAAAAGATACTGTCAATAAGACAAAAAGGCCATCAATGGAATGGGAAAGGATCTTTACCAATCCTAAATCTGATAGGGGACTAATATCCTATATATTCAACCCTGCCTTCAGTGCTCAGTGATCAGTGGAGAAGAGTAAGTAGAATGACTGTAAGATCCAGAGCATGTGGACATAGTCAAGGAAACAATGTTTTCAGACAGAACATGGAATATCCACATATGAAGTCACGTGAACAACACATATAGAAGCTAAGATCAGACAAAATCTAAGTATGGATGAGTAAAAATGGTAACCAAGTTAACAGTCTTACAATGCACCCAATCAGCTTGATAGCTGCTTAGAGAATGTCAGATTTCTACATTGTAGTGACACTGGGTATATCAACTACACTTTGCAGAAGGCTCCATGATCAGGAGTAGTTTGACAACACATCATGGAATTCATGGAATTCTTTTGTATTTGTTTTGTTTCTGTTTCTGTTTCTGTTTCTGTTTCTGTTTCTGTTTCTGTTTCTGTTTCTGTTTCTGTTTCTGTTTCTGTTTCTGTTTGTTTCTCTTTCTCTTTCTTTCTCTTTCTCTGTGAGAGAAAGAACATGAAAGTAAAAGTAGGGTGTAGGGAGGTGGTAAAACACCTGGGAGGAACTAGGAAAAATATTTTTTAAATCAAGTTCACTTAAAAATAAGAAAAACATGATGCATTTATTCAGGCAGAATACCAATATGATAAATTCAGTAATTAAATTCATGTATCATATTGAAGTATAATCATGAGACGATATCATAGAAATCAGTAGTGTATTTCTACATTATCATATGGGTTTGATATTTGATTTCAAACACCATAACTTGGCAAATAACAATTTTTATATCAATGTTATTATATCATGATTAATTTATGAATATAATATGGAAACAGAAGACCAAGAAATTAACATGGTGACTGATACAATATATTTTCTAGGTCAAGTATTTAACATATGCTCATTAAATAACTTTGAAATATAAAACCCATTTTAGTCTGTACTGTAATTCTGGGACATGCTCTTATGCTATCACATCTCCTTTCCACCTCAGGCTCTGAGGATTTGATCATATTGTCCATTCCTGGATTTCCATGTTATCATACTCCATGTAACAAGGGTCAGGTAGCATTTTTCTTCATGTACCTGGGTTTTCTCACTTAGGGTCACATACTCAGGGCTATCCATGTTCTCCCGTAAGACAGCATTTTCTTCAATGCAATACCATGTAGCAGTATGTTGATAAATTTTCATTTTCTTTATCCATTCCTTCTTCCACAAATACTGTGATTAATTTCTCACCTTTTCATTGCATCTTTGATAACTGTATATTTGTGTATAATGTGGTGTTTTTTATCATATTCAAAAGTTATACTTTTGAATCTTGCTAACTCCTGTATTCCTACAACCAAACTTCATACTGAGGTAAATTCCTTATCTTAAATCCTGTGAATAATTTTTCAATGGTGCATCTGGTGGTGCAAGTGTCTTACTGTCCATGCTGCTGTCTCTTAACCACAGCCCACCAGTTGTTTTGGAGATGATATGATGATGCTAATTTTGTTTGTTGTAGAGCATGCACAACGATGTGATCATTCTTATCTATACTCAACCAAGAAATTGTCCTTATCTTTACATCTTCACCACATCCTAACATCTTTTTCTGACTACTTAGCCAAAGATTTGTGATGAATATACCTTTTCGGGATGATATATAAATTGGAATTTTATTTAAATATATTTGAAAATACAGAAGCCTTGTTTAAAAGTTTGTCTATTTGTTTTGTTTTTGTTTTCTTGTGAATGAGTTGAGTTGCCTGTATATTTGTATGTAGGCTCATAATCTCATGAAAGGAAATTGCAAGGGACAAGCAAACATATTTTTTAAAAACAAAACTAAGAACTTTATATATATTTAGAATTTTTTTAAAAAACGTGTATTGTACGCTGGGCATATTTCCTTCACTATATTTCCTTGGCTCTATTATTCCCATTTGGCCATTAATTTCAAATAGACAGTTTGATTTCCATTTTATTACATATTTGCATTCATAATTGTTGTTAGCTGAACAATATCTAAGGTCCACAAATGAGGGACTCATACAATATCTCTGTTTCTATAAAGGTTTTAACTTACCTAAGAAAGTTGAGTTTCTAATTCATTACAGAAGAATATATTCTTCTGTGTTGTAAGAATAGTATATTTAGTTTATATAATCATCTGTTCACAGACATGTTGTTTGGTTTAGTAATCTAGTTATTACAGAAAATTCTAAATAAATAACCATTTGCAAGCACATATTTCTGAGGCATATTCACTTGCTGTAACTTGTGTAATATTTTAGTATGAAACCTTCTGGAAAGGCCACTATTAATATCAAGTATATGAAAAAACATTGCAAATTTTCATAAATAAGAAATTTTTAAAATTTCCAGTAACCATTTCCCCTCATTGCTTCTAACACCAATAAATTTTGTCACCAAGTCAAGTAAATGTCTCAGGTTAGGATTCTATTTCTAAAATGAAAGATTAGGCTTTGATATTATATCTAAGTGGTCTACACATGTCTCAGGGAAAGTTCCTCAGACAGAATTAGGATTTGGTCCCCAGCATCCTATCAACTGACTCACATGTGCTCAATCAACTTCCTTCTTCACCAGCCAGAATGTCCTTATGTAAGAAAAGCCCTGCCTCATGAATATGCAAATCACATGAGACTGTGATGATAAATACCGGGATATCCACACCAAACATCATATGAGCACTGTCTTCTCTACAGCCACTGAATCTCAAGGTCCTTACAATGAAATGCAGCTGGGCCATCTTCCTGATGGCAGTGGTTACAGGTAAGGGGCTCCCAAGTCCCAAACTTGAGGGTCCATACACTCTGTGACAGTGACAATTACTTTGCCTTTCTTTCTACAGGGGTCAATTCAGAGGTTCAGCTGAAGCAGTCTGGGGCTGAGCTTGTGAGGCCAGGGGCCTCAGTCAAGTTGTCCTGCAAGACTTCTGGCTACACCTTTATTAACTACTATCTGCACTGGGTGAAGCAGACACCTGAACAGGGCCTGGAGTGGATTGGAAGGATTGATCCTGAGGATGGTAATACTAAATACGCCCCGAAGTTCCAGGGCAAGGCCACTATGACTGCAGACACATCCTCAAACACAGCCTACATGCAGCTGAGCAGCCTGACATCTGAGGACTCTGCGGTCTATTACTGTACAAGGCACAGTGTTACAACCACATCCTGAGTGTGTCAGAACCCATAGAGCTGCAGGAAGCTTCATGGGACTGAGATGACAGACAATATTATCCTGAAGATTTTCTCAGAAATAGACATTCAGTGCACCTGCCTCCTCCTCACAGTTTTAAGTGGTATTTTCAACTTTATAAATGGAAACCTCCAAATAAAATGAGGCTGATCTGGGGTGTCTCTAGAGTACACTATATTTTGACCAGTTCTTTACTAGTGAATATTTTTATTGGCATGTTATTGTTTAATAAAAGATAAAGGATATACTTTTGCAATATATTGTGATAATAGATTATTCCTCATTAATCTTTGCTGAACTAGACAGAAATAAACTATATTATGAATATGGCAAGGGAAACCCAAATCAACAACCTGTTTCCAAATGACAATCTCTTTCATAGTACCTTGATTTACCTGAAACATGAAAAGACAGTTCTTTCAATAGGATCATCATAGATTTAAGTGTAGCTACTTTACTTCTACAGAAATTTATGGTATACCTTTAAAATTATTAATATATATAAATATAAATTGCTTTTGGTAATAATAGTAAAATCTCTTAATATTTCTGGATTAGCAATGACGCTGCATGCCATATGGTGGAGTACTGAGTGTATAGAGTCTGCTGTTCTGGGAACAACTGGACTCCTGTTTAGATACCATTGGTGCCAGGGCACTGGGATTCTGATCTGGAACTAAAAGAGGTTTGATCTTGTCCTCAGCAGCCCAGGGTATGCTAGCCCCTCTTTTTTGGAACTGACTTATATTTTTTTTAACAATACTATGTCAACATTGACTGGAATAGTAAAAATTCTTTTCATATTTTGCAGAAATATTAAAGGAAAATAACAGTAATGAGAATGATTAGCAAATTTTAATTTATCTTGTTTTCAGATATGGCTTTTTTCTTCCACACTGGAATCATATAGGAAGACAAAAGAATACTGGCATATCTGAGCCTTATGTTTTAAATTTTTTGCATATTTTTCAAATCATCAATAATATGAGAAGTGTTACCTATTATAGAATGATTTTTTTACAATTAACTTGCATTATCTTTAGGTGATAAAAGAGAAAAGGTGGAAACAGTTTTAACATTTCTACTTTCCTAAATACGACTTCTCACTGATGATCAACAAAGTCCTAAAGCGCTGTATAGATTTTTAACTGATAATGGGAAAGAAGCCTAGGGGAGTAATAATATGAGGAACTTTATTCTAAATATATATAACAGCTTTTATATTAGCCATTTTGGAGCAGGCAAGTTGTTTGAACTCTGTTTGGAAATTTTTGTGGATGATAGACTGATGATAAGTAATGTTGGGGAAAGGGGCATTCCTGCTTTGGTTGTGAGTATCCCTGGGCAGCCAAAGACACAGACTAATCTTATGGATAGTGAAAATTGTTCAGAATGGCTTGCTAGTCACAGGGTTTCATTTCATACATAGGTGCCATGATGCCTATTATTCCTGTAGTGGACTGACTCTCAATCCCATTCTCTATAACACTTTTTTCACATCATTATCTATGGCAAATGAGGGCTTCATGGGCAGGATTTTGTCATACCTCACTAAGGACTGCAAATATTGCTGCCTGAAAAGTTTTCTAAAGTATTTTGATGGATGTGTATCACATAATCCACTAACATTGGTCAGTGAATCATGCAGAACAGATGCAAGAGATTCAATAGAAAGACAGGTTTCTGGTATTTCCTTTTCTTTTATTGAGAGTGTATCGCTAGCTCAACCTTATTCCAGGGTATTTAAAGATTTAGTATAACTGGTCTCACAAACCAGAACACTCATTCATTAATGTTTGCCCACAATCCTGAATGAGATCCATGGACAGGACACGGTGGATGTTTCTTGGTAATAATCAAGAGTTGATGAGTTTATCCTAATTACACTTTGGCTCCAATTCATTTAAGTAGCTTTTGTTTCTTCTGTGCAGGTACAGAAACTTCAGAAAAAAGAGAGTTCCCCAATGTGAGAGCAATTTAGAACCAAATTGAGAAGTCACTTTATATTATTTAACCAAAGGCAAACTCAAATTTGAATTCTCTAGTCTCCATTTTATTCTCCCCTGTCATTTATCCTGTCAGTCTCTCTCTCTCTCTCTCTCTCTCTCTCTCTCTCTCTCTCTCTCTCTCTCTCTCTCTCTCCCCTTAACCAAGAACTGTACTCTGCATGCATTGAACAGAACAGAAAATATTCCTTGAAAAATGAAATAAAGAATATTTTACAGATATCTTTAGCACAGTTTTGTAAAGGTGATTCCTTATTACTGACTGCTACTGACCCAAATAATAAAACTCACTACAAACATCTTTGCTTATCAAAAAATGCCTATATGGTGTTTTCAACAAGTTTTGTTATTCATTGTATAAGGTTTATAGAACCCTATATTTTGTGTTGCTTGCACTGTGATGACTCTCAATTAAATGGTCCCTTCCTTCTCTTCTTTTTTCTCTGTCCTTGATCTGCCAGCAAGAGACAGTCTTCTTGGTAGGAAAGGTGGGATCAAAAATTTCTTGTGGGAATCCAGATAGGCTTAGGCTGATCCTGTGGATAAACATAATAAACAAAACCCCTCCAGGTTGTAAGGAGGGTGTCTGTTCCCTTCCAAATCTCATCCAAAGGATCATGCTATCATACTAGAAAAGGAAGCATTAATTTTGGTGTATGCCAATGGAGGGAGATAGGAGGTGTTTGGAGTTTTTGTAGATGATCATTTAGTACTGTCAAAACTATTGTTAATTGTACATTAGGGCTTAAGTAGTTGTCTTTTGTTCTAGAAGTTGGGATTTTAAGGTTTAAGTGTTCTTTCTACTATGTCTTGGCACTGAGGGTATGGTGACTAATTGTGTGCAAATGTTGAATTAAGAGATAGTGAAGGCAAAGTCATTATCAGTTTTTGTCTTTTGAGGAATGCCCTTGATGGTAAAGGTGGAGAACATATGATGAATTAACTTTTTTGAATTTTCACTCTTTGGGGCTGTAGCCCACTTAAAGTGTGAGTATGTGTTGGGAACAAAATAAAATAAAAGGGAGGCCCAGGGGGGCCCGGGGAAAGTTGTGAGGAAAAAGATGCCCAACGCCCTGCCAGAGTTTCTCTACTCTCTTTTCTGTTTGTCCTGTTGATCTTTTTACCTAGCCAATATCCTGCTTTTGGGAACAGGTGTGTTCTCCCAGAAACAAAGTGATTCTGTGTCATCTCCCTCCCCATACCCTGCTTCTGTGGGAATAAAACCTGCCTGGGAATAATAAAAATTTTACAGATTGATCAATCAGACTTGCTGTCCGTCCTTGTGTTTCTCTCCACCTACACAGGTGGTTCATCAGACCCTGTTTGACTGTCCCACGGGCTGGGACACTATTATACATATTACATTGAAGTAATTTTATAGTTCAGTTTTATGATGGAATTTTTCAGAAACACTGACCAAATACAGAACTCTTCTACATCTTGACATAATTCATTAACATAGTATTCATTAAATGGTAGTCTTTATAGTTTTAAATAATGGCATTAGCTAAATGGCCTTATGTACTAATACAATCAATTCTTTCTATCTAGTTCCCTTTTTTTTCTTTTTTTTTTTTTTTTTTTAATTTTTGAGACAGGGTTTCTCTGTATAGCCCTAGCTGTCCTGGAACTCACTCTGTAGACCAGGCTGGCCTCAAACTCAGAAATCTGCCTGCCTCTGCCTCCCGAGTGCTGGGATTAAAGGTGTGTGCCACCACGCCAGGCTCTAGTTCCCTTCATAATTTGTATTTTTTTTTTTAAGAAAAAGAAAGTTTAATGATCTGTGAGATATCTTTGTAACCCAGATACTAAACACTAAGGATAGTATTAGGTTATCCAAAAGGCTTTTCTTTTTCAGTTAGAAGCAAATGTTTTATATTTTAACTTTTTACTGATGGATCTTAATAGATTATAATAAATCAATGTTGTACTGTATTTTAAATGAATCTGACAAAAAAACCCCACAGTATTGATAATAAATAATTAAAAGTTTGTGATCTCTAAACTGATATATAGAATAATTAACATCTAAATAACTATTCTGTAATTTGTGTTTTAAAAAGGCCTAGGAGCTTGCTAATAAATAATTAAAAGTTTGTGATCTCTAAACTGATATATAGAATAATTAACATCTAAATCACTATTCTGTAATTTGTGTTTTAAAAAGGCCTAGGAGCCTCTTCTCATGCACTTGTCACCAAACAGGCCTGTAGGGTGGACTACCTTGATGGAGCTACTTCCTGAATACTCCCCCTTTTACCCCATGTCACCAACAATCTTCTAAGGAAAGACATCTGACTAGAGGTGGTGCTGACCACCCAGTCAGAAAGAGATTACATCAGGGTAGATGAAAATACCTATAAAGAAAACTATACCCAATTAGACTCTAACTCCCCACCCCACCCCCCAATCTTCTCTAATTCTCAGGGCCACTGTTAAACCTAAGACTCACTTCTTTGATTAGCCTTCCAATGGAGTCATTTGGGTTGAACAGTGGCCTCTATCAAGGGACAAACTTGTTAACCCTACACAACTGGTAAAAGAGCAGCTTCTACTACAACACCTCATTGCCTCTTACAGTCAAAGGGATACCTCAGTGTTCACTATAAAATAAGAGATCAAAGGGCTGGAGACTAATACAGAATTTAAGGGCAATTACTAAAACCATATGAGTCTGGGTTTTCCCCCAAATGGTGCTATGATTCATCCAACCTTGCCAATGTCCACCTATAGGAAATAGATATCAAAAACTGACTTTTTATATCCCTCTCCACTCTTCAGATGGTGAACACATTGTGTTATCAATACCCACCCACACTCCATTAACAATTCTGGCCCAGTCTCACCACATGAATGTACCATTCTCTCTCAGGGAATGTCTAAGAGCCCAACCCTTTGCCAAGCCAAGAGGCTGTGGTCAATGCATTAAAACCCTTATTGGAAAAGGGGCTCAGTATATATCACTATGTGGATAATATCTTAATATGGATAGATTCTTCCACTTCTCCCAAACCAAAATAACTTAATTCCTTCCCTATCCACTCTAGTAATCAAACAGCTGGTTGTGGCCTCATGAAATAAAACTTATTCTACCCATTGAATTTTTAGGGACGGATATGTCCCACATCTCAATATGCTCTCTAAAACCCACCCTTTCCTTTCTTCACAACTTAACTCTTACCTCCCTCCCGATCTTTTTGGGTAAACTTAACTGATTTTGTTCCTGGTTCCTCCTTTCCACCAGCACTCTGGAACCTCAATTTAACCTTTTAAAAGGAAATTAAAAACCCTCCTCCCCACACACTCTCTGCTAAGTCAACCCAAGTTCTAAAAATTCTGTCAAAGTGGCCCTTAAAGATGTGACTCTCCCTACATATGACCCAACAATGTCCATATAGCTCCTTACATTTTATTCCTCTCCTATTCTTTTGGAAACACTTTGTTAGCCCCAGAGGGTGACCCCTGTCCCTTGCCACTAGTTACCAATTCTGGGAACCTGGTAGACACAGAAGGGGTCTGGCGGACTGAGTTACTCTGGGTTCCCCTTGAAGAACCATAACTCTTTGGTTGCTCTGGCCAGGCTGAAGCCCCTCTGGTCCCCACCAACAGTACCCAGTATGAAAACAACCGTCACCAAGATGTGGGGCAAGAACAGCTGGGGTGCCTCAACCGATATCCACGAGAATTCAATGTGACCTCTGATTCCAAGGTAAGGGTAAGCGTTCCCCAACCCCTGCCCTCAAACCCCAGACAAGCAACCTGTCCTTTTTCTGCTGAGCTTTTGATCAGCTCCATTGCATAGATATGGGCAAGATAAAGGGAAAACTGATGTTTTTTGGCCAGAGCTTCCCTCTGAGGTGGGCTGGAGCTTCCTTTAGCCCAATCTGAAACCCAGCAGTCCTTAATGGGTGCTGGCAAAGGCCTTTTATTTAACTTCTCTTTAAATCAACAATAAACTTCATAATGCAGCAGCAACTGAAAAGCCATAAAACATCTGCCAATTCTTAAATCTGCAAAAAGGCTCAGCATTCATGAACCCTGGATAAAATGATTCTTAAAGAGCCTTATTCCAAACTAATCATTCCTCAGGAATGGAAAGATGTTTGCCATTCCTCCATGCGTGTTATGGTATTTTTACCACAATGGCCCCATTTCTAGATAAACAACTTCAACAAGGCAGGCAAAACGGAGACCGAATGATTTTAATGAACGCTTGGGACAGGAAGACTTTTCCACTGGAGACCCTGTGCAACACAAGCATGAGACAGCACCACCTTGCCTTCTGGCTTAGAAGACCCTGCTTCCTTCTCTACTAGTTCTCTTTCAAAAGCAGGGAGAAACCCTATCTGATTTCATTCTCAGAATTAGAGAAAGCCTAAAAGAAGAAATTCCCAGCCCCACAGTCAGAGATCTCCTTGGTGAAAACCTCATCTGGGAAGGCATGACTTTTGAGTGCAGTTAGCTTGCCAGGGTCTCATGGAAGAACATGATGGCAGGTGAATTGTGGCAACACAGGACATAGGAACAATGTCACACCAGACTATATCTGAGGTCCAGGAATTAGTGGCAGCAATAAAAACAGAAGGAGTCTATTTTAAATGTGAAGAGACAGGACATTGGAGAAATGAATGCCCACAAAACTCCCTTCCCATAAAAGGTCCTAATGCTACTAAGACAATCTGTCCCCAAAGTTACAAAGGTCTCCTCTGTAACAAAGGTTTTACCTCCCGTATGAAAAGGACGGTAAGCCACTGGAACCTTTAAACTTAAGAGGGGGCAACCCTCAGCCCTGACAGTAAGAGGGAAGACTACTCCCACAGAAGTCTTATTGGTGTCCAGGGAAATTAAACATTCAAGTGCCTTATTGATCCTGGAGCAGTCAAGACAATTTTGAGACAGCAAGAGATTCCATGTGACTGGCAAAGATTCATTGGCCCAGCTTCTAGGCATAAGGTGTTCCTCTCATGCATTTCTAACCAAACATGCCTACAGGTAGAAGGACCCTGATGGAGCAACTAGCCTCATACACTGCCTGGTAGCTCAAGTAGTCACCTATCTTCTAGGAACACATATTTTTACAAGCCCTCAAGGTGGTTATTACCACCCAACCAGAAAAAGATTAAATCAAAATAGATGATAATACCTATAAAGAAATACCCAAGGACACCCTGAAAACTCTACTCCAAATTACCCCCAATTCGAAGGGCTAACTGTTAGATTTGATACTCTGCCTTGATTGACCCTACAATGAAGTCGTTTGGCTTCCACAGTGGCCTCTTTCCAGGGAGAAGCTTAAAGCCCTCACACAACTGGCAGAAGAACAGCTTCTATTAAAACTTATCTGCCCCTTCCACAATCCATGGAATACTCTTATATTTGCTATAAAAAACAGATTAGGGGATGGAGATTAATATAATATTTGAGGGCAATTAACAAAACCATGGGAGTCTGACACTCTCTCAAAAGAAGGCTGCCCCATATCTCAGCCTTCCTTGCCAATGCCCCCAAATTATCAATAGACCTAAAAGAATTTTATCCATCTCTCTCAACCTTGAGACTGTAAATGTTTTGCATAACAGTCCAGTCATTTGTCAGGAGTCTTTGGTCACTGTATCAAAACTTTCGTAGACATAGGATTCAATATATATCATTGTATGGATGACATCTTAATATGGGGAGATTCTTCCACAGTCCCTCCCAAAATAAAGACCATCTAATACCCTTCCTATCTTACCTAGGAAAATAGTCCCTCATAAACTACCACTTATTCTGTGCATTTTGTTTTTAATTACAGAAATCTCAATATACCCCCTCAAACCCACCCTTTTTTTCCCTATGAAATTAACTCTCACTACCCGCCAGAACTTTTTGGGTAACTTTAACTGGCTTAAACCCTGACTATCCCTTCCCATAAGCACCCTTTAACCTCTTGTCAACCTCTTAAAATGAGATAAAAGGCTCTCTGCTCAGAGAATGCTGTCTCCTGAAGCATTCCAAGCTCTAAATTCTTTCAATGTATCCTTAAAATACATGGCTCTTGGCAAATATGACCCAACCATGCCCTCATACATCCTTATCTTTAATTTCTCCCCTACACTTGTGCAAACCCTATACCAAGCCCAAGGGGTGCTGGGATGGCTCCACAATTGAATGGACTGCACACTTTGAATTCTAATTGAAGTGAATTCACTCACTATTATCATTAAATGTGGCAAGTATGGAGCCCTACAAACTTTACTTAAAGAACCTGACAATCTTGCAATCCTCCTTTTCCTCAATGATACTCAATAGGTCATCAAAAGTCACCCCCATTTTGATATCATCATAATGGGATTGATTCCCAGGACATATTGACAACATTATCCTGATGAAAACTGGGACACTGCCCTCCCTCTGCTGTGATGGCTTCCCCTCAAAATATTTTGTAAAAAAGGCCATAATTGGAAACTCCCTTGATATTTTCTTATGGAAGAAAGAGGGGGGTTACACCAGCAATATACTAGTCCCCCGAGGATGTTCTCCTTATTCTCCAATTCAGAGAGCTCCCCATTTCTCCCCTAATATAAAGAATTATATGCTACCTTTCTAGACCTAAAGGAAGTCAAGGTGCCCCTTAACCTTTTTCAGACAGTGTGTGTGCTGTCATTTTGCTCCCTTGGCTGTCAAGATTCTTTGTCAAACTAGATGCAAGCTGACTTTCCCATCTACTCACACAGGTTTCCAGCCTCCCCATCTTCATCCAGCATGTCTGATCTCATAGTCCCCTGCAAGACCTGTATCCAAAGGAAATGCACTCAATGATTAAACCACCTCACCAGGAACATGCAAAGCCTCCACAGAGCAAGTAGACCAGTTCCATTAAGACATACACGCAAATACAAAAGGACTTTATGCTTGTTTCCCCACATCCCCTTGTTAATCTCTAAAGGATAATAAAAATATGCTCCTCTTGTGCATCTGTTATTATCACCCCAGATTTATAAATGATGGACAACAATCCCTGAGGCCTCAAATTCAATGGCTTATGGCAAATAGACTTAACCCATACATCCCAATTTAATAAAGAAAAATGTTTTTATTACCAAAGATACATCCTTGTGGAGAATTGCAGGCTGGTCTCCAGTTGAGCTGAGGTCTGAACCCCAATGGTCATAATTCATCCTCATGACATGATTGGCATTCCCTCAAACTCCTTGAACTCCGGCCCCTGCTTAAGGTACCACCTCCCATGGCCCCCACAAGACAAGTATGGTCAGTGGTCATGTAAGCAATGGCCCAAGCTTCTGACCTTCAGGCTAAACTCCTTTCCAGTTACCTAGCAACAGTAATGGCCATAAAAAGGGGTGCTCAGCCCCAGCATGCTCTCTTACTCTTACCCTCTTACTCTCATTCTTTTGTCCTCTCTCACACTTCTCTCTCTCTCTCTCTCTCTCTCTCTCTCTCTCTCTCTCTCTCCTCTCTCCCTGCATTTCTATAATAAAGCTCTTAAACCATAAAGTCTCTGCTCTGCTCCATCAAGGCCCGCTGTGCACTCTGCTCATTGTTGGGAACTTTTTCCCTATTCCCTCTTCTTGCAACCCTGGTGGCTTTAGCAAAGTAGCTTGGGGGTGGGGTTCCTGTCGGTGCTGCCCCTTCTCCACCCCCCCCACCTTGTGGGTCAGAGGCAATGCCCACCCTGGGCCAAGTAGAAAGCGCCTGGCAGTCTCTCCACACCTGACTGACCAGAGAATAGAGAAACTCTGGAGGGGCATTGGGTATCTTTTTCCTCACAACTTCCCCTGCCCCTCCTGGGCCCCCCTTTTATTTTATTTTGTTCCCAACACATACTCACAGTTTATGTGGGCTACAGCCCCAAAGAGTGAAAATTCATAAAGGTTAATTCATCATATGTTCTCCACCTTTCCCATCAAGGGCATACCTCAAAAGACAAAAACTGATAACGACTTTGCCTTCACTATCTCTCAAGTCAACATTTGCACACAATTATTCACCATACCCTCAGTGCCAAGAAAGTAGAAATTCTTAGTAGACATAGTAGAAAGAATACTTAAACCTTAAAATCCCAACTTCTAGAACAAAAGACAACTACCTAAGCCCTAATGTACAATTAACGAATTTCTGATACCACCTTTCCTTCCAAGAAGACTGTCTCTTGCTGGTAGACCAAGGACAGAGAAGGAAGAGGAGGAGGAAGGGACCAGTTAATTGAGAGTTATCATAATGCAAGCAACCAAGGTTTATGGCCATAGTCTATTGATAGTCTCCTGAGAGACCTCTGCTTGAGTGTCTGTTAGCAGAACACACAGTATTGCACATTCCTCCAGCTCTTAGGGAGGTCAAATTATTTCCTATGTGAAGGCTATAGTAAAAAGTTTTATTCTTTGGGGTAACAGTCTTTTATATCCTAAATAATAATCCATTCTGGTTGATAATGGTTTTATCTGATAATGCCAACTTGAACTGAATTCAATATGAATACTGAAGTCTCTTTGTCTGAATTTTCACCGTATAAGTTTTTAGTACTTTATTCTTCCTGTTTACATTTAAATGGAATCATATTTTGACAAACGCTTGCTCTACATTTCATATTTTTCATGTAATTATTTTGAAAAACGATTCCTACCTGATGTTTTGTGTTTGATGAATTATTCAACTAGTCCTTCTTTATCAATTTTACTGATTCACTTGATGTTTTCGAATGTTATTATGCAATTTTTCCACGTTAACTGCTTTTCTGTGCCCAAGAACTGTGTATTATATCTTCTTCCTCATTTTATCTCATTACAATATAAAATTATTGTTGTTTCTGCTTTATACATTAGTTAGATTATTCTAATTCTGATATAAGGAAATAAAATTGTGAATTTAACAACTCAGTATGATGCTAAAAACAAGGATTCACTGTCATGTTACCCAGGGTCTGGATGAGAATTATTCTACATTACTGTTGATGAGACAGAAGTATTACTGTGAAACTTTTTAAATGAGGTGGTTGGATAAATATATCAGAACCAGTATCCAAGGTTCTAACTACCAACCATTTATACTCTGACCATGAACATATATATAACATGCTATTGAGATTCTATCACTATTTTTAAAGACTATCCATTCATCCATATTGAGATAAGTAAATTATTGATCGAAAACATGAAAACAAAGTTACACCACTGAAGTAGAACAGAAGTAATTATAAAATATGGAGAGTCCCTGAAATTATCTTCTCTTGAGTATGTCCGGTGTTTAATTCTAAAGAGTTGTTAAAAAAAAAAAAAGAGAAGAGAGACAAAGGTAACATGAATACATGAATGCAGAATCACCACACATAGCACCTCACCTAAGTAATTAAAGTCATACCAATGATAATAAGCATTCTATATTTAAAATCATTCTCTTATACATCCTGACTGCAGGTTCATCTCCCTCTACTCCTCACTGTTTGTCCCATACCTTTCCTCTCCACCAGATACAAAAGTAGGAGTTCTTATAACATGTATCATGATAACACATGACAAGAGTGATATGATTTCCTCTGGTATTCTTTATGTAGTTATGTATAACCATGAAGCAATATTACATTAGTATGAACAGTCAACAAGATAACTATAATTAGATATTTTGCAAATCATGTATAGGTTTCTTTTTAAATATATTTAATACAAATATTGAAGGAATAATACAGTTCTTTATTGATTGTGAAGTTTCAAATAAAGTGGCTGATCCTGATTCAGTCACAGATGTAAAATTTAAATTTACAAGTTTCCCCCACCTCAAATATATTATGCTTTTCTTCTAATTTGAAGTGATACTATTACTCTTCTTACTGTATTAGGTTGTTTGAGTGATTTAGAGAGTATAAATTTTATATTTACATGGAAAAAATAAAAATATTAAGACCACTAAAGTTTTCCACGTACTGAGAAGGACTCTAAAAAGTTAGTTAGTCATAGATTTGGGTTATAATTTAAAAAATAACATCTTGGAGATTTCCTAGGGCAGCCTTCCCTTTATCTGAGCAGAAGGGAAGGGTAGAGGGTGTGAGTGTGGGACTGGGATGAGAGGAGGGGGAAGCTGCAATCAGGATTCAAAGTGAATAAATGAATGAATATATACATATATTCAACCCTCTTTAGCTCTTTCTGAACTCTTGTTGGCTTATTTGTTTGTTTCGTTCAAAAACTCCTCTCCAAGCTAATTGGTTCAAACTTGTTCCTCTTGGCTTCTGACTGAATTGCTCTGCTTGGCTTCAAATTAGGTCTAGAAATATGTTATAATTTTCTGGTTCCTTCTCATTCTCTGGGTCATTCTGACTTCACCTATGTCTAGATTGCTTTCTCTGCAACCAGTCTCTCTATAGCTGTGCCAATAAAATCTACCTTTGAAGTCCATGAACTGAACTTCCACAAACTCAACTCCAACATATTGTCTCTCAACTGGCCAAACTCAATTCCACTCAACTAAACTAATTGCTCTCACTAAACTGCCCTCCCTCCTGTTTGTTCTTAGGAGAGTCAGATATATCTTATATCTGACTCATTCTGTCAAATCTTTCTCTGACTCACAATTTTGACTGCCCTTTTGCCTTTCACTTTCAAACATAGCTGCTTTCTTTGCAAGACTAACTGTAACGTCATTGTTTATATTAAAGGTGTTTACTAAGGGTGTGTTCATTATCCAGCCACGGGGATTAAAGGTGTGTCATTCCAGTCAGATCATACACACCTAGAAGTTATTTGGGTATGAGCTCTTGACAGACCAGACATACTGCTAGATTAAAATTACTCTATTCTATAAAATGTTACTAGAATCCAATCATGTAAACTGAAATAATGGATTTTAGTTGACATTTATCTAGAAACCTCTATTAAGCAATATGTTTGTGAAGACTACCAGGGAGGTCTTGATAATTGGATTCCTCCTTTCCTTCTAAATTGTAAATAACATTCTTACAATAGTTATATTGAAATGATGTTAAAACTGATGGTATTTATTCTGTCAAACATGATGTTCTCAAATATAAAACTAGCTTGTTGAAGTGAACACATTTATTGTTTGAGGAGATAAATCATAAGATCTACTCATCATGCATTAAGAACATAATACATTGTTATTGGTTGTGGTCAACACCCATATAACTTATTATTTGGATTAATTCTGCGCAAATACCTGATGTCTAATCTCACTCTACTCTATAAAAGTCATAGCCACCCTGCCCTTACTTTTACTTTATCTGAGATCAGTTTTTTAGTTTCCATGTGATAAGTAATCATTTGCTCCCTTGTTCTCTGACTGTTACTGAAAGAAAACACTTCAGGTTTATCCATCTCTATGAGATATTTAAACCATTGTGAACATAACTTCACCAAACACTAGAAGAAAGGTAATGACTGCTCATTTAGATGCAGGAGAGGGAGCTCAGTGTTACAGAGAGCATACCATTCTTGCAAGGGACACAGGATCAGTTGCTGGTACCAACAGTAGGCTATCATAGTCACCTATAAGTATTGAGGGCTGAGTGTTGGCTTTTGACTTCCTTTAGAACTAGACTACGGGGTGGGGGTGGGGGGGCTAGGGAGAGAATAATGATAGGTAGATGATAGATAGATAGATAGATAGATAGATAGATAGATAGATAGATAGACAGATAATTTTTATTCCTCATCAACTCCTGGGAGTTAGTGCATTTGGAAAGTTTTTGTGTAAATTTGTATAACTGCTTTGAAAATAAATTTAGCATTTTCTCAGAAAATTAGGACTACCCAATACCCAGATATACTACTCCTGGGCCTATAGCCAACAGATGTCTCACTATATCACCAGGGCACTTTCTCAACAATGTTCATAGCAACTTTATTTATAGTAGCCATACACTGGAAACAACCTAGATGTCACTAACTGAAAAAATGGATAAAGAAAACGTACCTTCACACAATGCAACATTATTCATCTATTAAAACCAAAAATATAGTAAAATTTGCAGGCAGCTGGATGGAATTAGAAAATATTCTGAGTGAGGTAACCCAGACCCAGAAAGACATACTTTGTATGTACTCACTTATAAGTGGATATTAGCCATAAAGTACAAGATACCAATGTAATAATCTATGGACCCAAGGAACCTAAGTAATAAGGCATGCCCAAGGTAATATGCTTGAATCTCACTTAGAAAGGAAAATAAAATAGTCAGTGGAGGTAGATGGATGGAGCAAAGTGGGAGGGAGAGTGCAGGGGGAGGAGAATTAGAGGGATCAAATGTAGGTAGAACGAAGGAGAAGGAGAGAGGGCCTAGAGAATGCATGTAAATCACAGGGTGTAGAGAGAGCCATCTCTAGAATGTTACAGAGACCTGGTATGGGGGAGGCACAGCAAGTCTATGAAGCTGACTCTAGGTCAGATTCCTGGCAGTAGGGGATGTGGAGCCTGACATAACCAACTCCTGTAACCAGGCAGGATTTGCACTGGAAGGATAAAGACACTGACCCACCCATAAAAACCTTTGACCCAAAATTTGTCCTGCTTACAAAAAGTGCAGGAAGGAAGATGGAACAGAGACTAAGGGAATGACCAACCAATGACTGACCCAAATTAAGACCCATACCACGGGAAAACAAAAATCAGTGACACTACTGATGATACTCTGGCATGCTTTCAGAAAGAAGCCTGGCATCACTCTCCTCTAAAAGGTTCTACCAAGCAGTAGGCATAAACTAATGCAGAGATCCACAGCCAAACAGGTCAGGGGTCTTGTGGATGAGATAAGAGATGGATTGAGGGACACAGATGGGATAGGGAATTCACAATAAGACCAACAGAATCAACTAACCTGAACTCTTGGTGGCTCACAGAGAACCACCAACAAAAGAGCATACATTAGCTGAACAAAGGCCCTCTGCACATATGTAGCAGATGTACAGCTTGGAATTCATGGTATTCTGCCAACAACTAGAGCAGGCAGGAGCTGTCCTAGACTCTCTAGCCTGCCTGCAGATCTTCTTTTCCTAATTTGGATGCTTTGTCTGGCCTCAGTGGTAGAGGATGCGCCTAGTCCTGCAGAGACTTAATGTGCCTGGGTGGATACCCAGAGATGCCTCACCTTCTCAGACAAGGAGAAGGAGAGGCTTGGGTGAAGGGGGGGAGGTTGATGAGAGGATGGGGGCTGCAATTGCGATGTAAAAAGTATAAATAAATAAATAAATAAATAAATAAATAAATAAATAAATAAATAAAAGTAAAAATAATAATAAAATATACAAAAATAAAAAATAAAAGTTTCTCATCTAGTGCTGTCCCAGAACTATTAGAGAGTTCTTGTGTAGTATATATGAGACCTTGATTCAAATGTTAATATTTTAAAATATATTCCATATATTGATTAAGGAATGCGGTGTTTGAAAACTCATCAATTCACTGAGTGATGATGCATGTCTTTAGTCCTAGTTCTCAGGAGGTAGAAGCAGGTATATTTCTGTATTCAAGGCAATTCTGGTATGCTGAACAAATCTGAGGATGACCAGGGCATTGGCAAATAATGTATGGGTCCATCAGAGAATTACCAAAAAAAAAAAAAAAAAAAAATCACATGACCCAGCAATCTCACAACAGTGTGGGTAGTAATGAAATAAGTAGCATTGTTATTTAACATATATTTTCTCATTTCTGTGATCATTTCCGAATCCCATAGTTGTAATGTCTGCATGGATCTTCTGACAGACCTTTGTAACACAGAATTATGAAGGATTGACTACCCTATTTTGGTAAAGATATTCAGTCAACTCTTCTGATATTTATGCCAGTTATATTAATTGGAGGAAATAAAAACTAGCCTAGTACAACGTGAAGACAGTCGTCATTTGCCTGGTGGAAAAATGAACAAAGAGAATGGTGAAGTAACAGGGATGATAGGGAGAACTTCTGAATGAAAAACAGGTCATTTGCTGCCAATAGAGGTATGTCTCCGTAGCAAACACTGGACTATAGTCAGACAATGACAGAGAATGTCTCATTTGCAATCCAGAAGTGAAATACACAAATGTCCCAAGTGTTCCTCTCACAGAGAAGGAGTTCTGCTCACTTTATGAGGGAGATATAATCTTGTCCAAGAGTCACATTAGGGAAAATTCATGTCCAATACAGACAGTGGGAAAGACAAAACTATATGTAGAAATACAACTATGTGTCATTCCTTTTAATTTCACATTTATACTAATGAGACAAATTGTATAAAAGAGCACATATGCATATGCAGGAAAAAGAACTTAGTGAAGTGTGGTGAATCTTTTACAAAGAAAATCTGAATATGAAATTACAAGAGTGTGTTAAGTTCTGTATCATCATCTTTGATATCTTACATTTGCTGTGGACACTGCCTTAGTGTCCAACTCTAGACCTACCATACTGAGTTCTCTCTATAACCTGAATGATATAAATGTTCCTGTTATGGAAGGAATAGCAGACATCTCATTATGAGAAGCTAAAAATAACATCCAATCACGGTTAAGGCTTATGCTAATATGATGACATAATAGGCATGTCCTTGTAAATGGCTACCTATTGCAAATGTCTGTTTTGGTTGTATTTTGAAGTGATTTGGGGAGAAAAATTGACCAGGAAGTGAGCAATAAATGAGCTGAGCACTTCAATAGGTAAACAGGTGAGGTCAGTTCTCTACTCAGTTCAACAAGTGGTGGATATTTTACAAAATTCTTAGTTTCATGAAGGAGAATTTACCAATGACTACCTTTCTCTTTCTAATTCAAGTGATTGATGAAATATTGTGTAGTTATTCTGAAAATGAAAGAATGTAAGAAGAAGAGGGCATGCATTTGTTCCTCAATCACGTTACAAGGAATATGTTGGTGTGATTGATGAGGGTTGGACTAGGAAGTTGGTGGCATCAAATGTGGATCTAAGCGTTAATGAGAAAAAGTGAAAATCCTAGTTCATATCACTGAAGAAAACAAGAGCATAGATTTGTTTCTCAGTGATTATCAGGGATGGCTTCTGACAGAATTTAACAGAAAAGACAAATTTATGTTCCTATTAGATGCATGCAAAAAGGCAAACTATGATTCCAAGAGCTTCAAGGATGCTTATGTTGATGAAATGAAAGCTTTTATTGGGCTCGGAATATACATGGAGTACTTGTGTATAAAACTAAGCTACTGGGATTACTGCTCAAGTGAGGAACCTGACTTTGTTGCACATGGTTTATTACCAGATTGTGGACACTGGAAACACAGACACAAAAGCTGAATAATGGTAGTAGAAGCAAGGTAGCCTTATTTTCTACAATCTCTCCAAATTTTATCCAAATCTAACCACTGTTGTGCATGTTGTGAACAGTTTTCTTACATATCTTGGTTTTTCAAAATTTGCTCAGTAGCCAGGCATGGGGGATTAATTACATTCAGGGCTCAGGTCTGGTTAGGGTTAGAGCTTGCAGTGTCAGGAAGACATGCAAATAAGGCTCTCTTTGCCCAGGAAAACAAGCCCTGCCTGGAATCTCTAGCCCTGGTACAGGAACTCAGCCCTGGATTCCCAGGTCCTCACATTCAAAAATCAGCAAGATGCACAGACCACTCACTATGGACTTAGGCTAAACTTAGTTTTCTGTGTGTTTACTATATGGTAATTGAAAGGCTATATATGAAGATGAGATTCTGTGGACATAAGAAAGGCAAAAATTATTTTTTGTGACAGTTTTCTGAACAACATTCTCTGTGTTTGCAGATATCCAGTGTGAGGTGCAACTGGTGGGGTCTAGGAGAGTCTTAATGCAGCCTAGGAAAACCTTGAATCTCCCTCCTGCAGAAAGGAATCATCTTCAGTGACTGACATGGCATGGTCCTCCAGGCTCCAGGGAAGGGGCTGGAGTGGGATACATACATTAATTGTGACAGTAGTTACATCAGCTATGCCAAAGCTATAAAAGAGCAATTCACTCCCTCCAGAGACAATACCAAGAACACTTTGTACCTGGAAATTAGCAATTTGAAGTCTGAAAACACAGTCATTTATTACTGTGCAACACACATAATGAGTGAATGTTACTGAGAGCTCAGGAAGAAACCTCCATTGGGGGCTCAGGGTCAGCAGGGGCTCTAAGTAACAGACAGAGCTCTGAGTTACAGCGTGTTACTGATGTGTTTATAAAAAAATAAAGAGAGGAGGTGATATATTTTTGAGGATATGTGGTGAGATGTGGTGGAAGGGGGCGACTCCATGTGCCCATGCTTAGGCAACCCTTCCCCCTGAGAAACCAGTCAAATGATGGTTTAGTATAGAATAGAGTTTATTTAGGGCATGCAGAGGAGAGTTAAGAGGGTAGTAAAAGTGAAGAAAAGCAGACAGAGAGAGAGGGGGAGGAGGAGAGGGAGAGGGAGAGGGAGAGGGAGAGGGAGAGGGAGAGGCTGGCCAGGAGCACATGGTGGGGTGGGGGGGAAGGGAGGAGAGGACAGAGCAGGAGCAGGAAGGAAAGAGAAAGAGAGAGAAGAGGGGAAAAACAGCCCCTTTTATAGTGAGTCAGGCATACCTGGCTGTTGCAAGGTAACTCTGTGGTGGAGCTTAGACAAAATGCTAACAACTACAACCTGTTCAGCGGCTCAGCCAAGGCTGAACTTTCCAGTGTCTAAGATGTTTATCCATGTTACACTCAGGGATTCACTCTACAAGTTAGTGTGTAGTATTTTTTGAAGCATCCTAATTCATACTGAAATATCTATTTTCCATTGTGGTATGTGTTTTCATATTTATTAAACTGATTTTTACTACCTCCCTTCTTTACTTCTCTCTCTCTCTCTCTCTCTCTCTCTCTCTCTCTCTCTCTTTCTCTCTCTCTCTCTCTCTCCTCTTTTCCTCTGTGTTTTTATATGTATGCATTTGTGTACACGCTGACATGTAATACCTTCCTGACATAAGCCACCTAGAAAAGCCTATGAAAAGCAAATGAGTTTTCTGGAGATGTACCCCCTATTTTGCATGGCTACAATGGCTGCACATGTGCCCCAGAGACTTATTCCCAGCACTGCTCCTCACACATGATATGCCTTTTCAGCCACCATGATATAGCCCAACGATTTCTATGCATCAGTTCACTCTATTGAGCAAATTACTTGCAGAGCAATATAAAGATTGCTTTCATATAATAATGTCATTTAGATACATTAGTGACTACTAGTAGAATTCTGGATTTGATTCAAATAATTTTAAGAAGAAAGTTTAAGGTGATAGTTTTAGTTGTTTTGCCAGAATAATGTAATAAAGATAGAGTCAAGAATAGATGTGCCCCTGATAATAGAATAGTATGTAAAGACTGCCTAATAAGGAATATAATGAGCTTTCATAAATTGCACTAATAAAGGAAAAGGGCTTGGGAAAAATTTGTGATCAAGGAAAAACATTAATTCTAGGTCAGGTCTAAGGATGAGGCCGTAGGTGTGCATGATGAAAAAGCAAGGCCATGTGGAACTTTTGCTTTGAACTTATAATGAGCTTATCGAATGAAACACTGCTTTGAACATACAATTGAGAGACTTCAGTACTTTCCTTTTGTGTAACATTTTGTCTATGAGGAAATTTTTACCTTACATAAATAACTTTACCTAAAAAGCTATAAAACGCTGAAAGTAAAAATAAAGTTGCAGTATGGCCCCTTACACACACACACACACAGAAATAGAGAGAGAGAGAGAGAGAGAGAGAGAGAGAGAGAGAGAGAGAGAGAGAGAGAGAGAGAGAGAGACTTTTTTTCTATTTCTTTTTGGTGCATGAGAGTTTATGAGCACCTAATGAGCACATATTCTTTTTCTGGCTGGTGAGTGGCTCTTGAGTTAAAGACTAAAGAGCCCTAAGTAGCTTATTTCTTTTTCTAATCCCTGCTACAGTCAGCAGGAGTCCCTTGCCAGAAGCCACCAGCTATGGGCCTAGGATAGCAAGGAAGAGTTCATTGCCAGAGGCCATCAGGTTTTGGCCCTTCAGACACTGCATTCCATCTCAGCTTACCTGGGTGTCAAAATATCTTATTTAAAGTATCATGGATTCTCTTGTGCAAACCATGGGCAGAGTCTTATGCTTCTGCTAGGTAATGACACCTCACCCTTTGTAGGTCCTACATACTCTGTGATTCTAGCCCAAAAGCAATTATGCAAATCGAGTTACAAATGTCTTACATGAGAAGGTGTGAAGGTGACTGGCTAATTAATTACAAGAACTATACTACAGGGGTATGCTTTTATCAATATGTGGGCAGCCTGGCTTGGTTTCTAGTTTTGCCTTCCGATCAGATTTTGTCCTCAAAATCTAGTGCTAGGCAAGATTTGATCCATGTGCATTACTTTACCAACACTAAATCTTCTTGTAAAATAGTAATAATAAACATTGGGTCTGGGGAGATGGCTCAGTGGGTAATAGAATGTATTACTCTTGAGGGGACCCAAGTTCATTTACCAGTATCCAAATTGCGCATCTCATACTCACCTGTAACTCTAACCAGGATATTCTATGTTCTTTACTGGCTATCATGGAGCTTAAAATCACTAGTACAAACTTTCTTCCACACAAATATACACACAATTAAAAAATAAAAATACTTTTAAAACAATAAAATATCTGAACAACTATTTGGTTGTCAGTGTGGTTTTAAAACTCCGAAAGTGCTTTTTGTGACTGTTGTTTTATTCACAAACTATTTATTTGGCCTCACAGTTTTGGGTCATATGGTATTGAGATAATTATTATAATTATTTAATTGCTGTTGAAATGGGAATTCAAGTATAATGCTAATTGTCTTCAGAGATAGTTCCCATTTTTATCTGTAGAAATAAAAATGTTCAATATATAAATTCTACATATCAAAATATTAACACTTAATGCAAATAAATTGGAAGTCAATATGTCTCTCACATTTCTACACATCCTGAAATAAAAGATGCTAAGAGTTTTGATACTAGGTATTCATAGAGTTGGCAATGAACAGATTCAAATGTTGGGGACAATTTACTGTGTGAATCAGACTACAATTTTGCTTGCATTCTAGTACAATAAACATTGCATCTTTGTGGGAAGTAACAATGGGATAAATGTACTTGTCTTCCATTACCAAGAATTGAAAGTCACTAAAATCCAGCTTCTCTGACTTTGTTAGAGGCTTATCTCATTCTTTTACAGTTAAGGACAATACAGTTATTGTTGGGACAATGATATCTAGAAACTTCCTGTGTTCTTATGGTATTCATTTGACACAGTTGCTTACTATATTTTTTCTATGCAAGCTATATATTCTTTAATTCCTATCATCTTATCTGGGAAGTTATTTCGTGAATGTATATGGTGCTCCATACAGGTAAAAGAATCCAAAGTTCAATGTGCATGACATATTTATTTGAAATGTTCTCAGATATCATAGCCTCCATCCTTTTCTCTCCTTTCCTGTTGAGTTTGTTTTCTTAAAAAAAAAGACAAAACAAAATCAACTTTCTTTTTTTTAATTAACTCATTAATTTATTATTATTTTCTTTTTTTACATTGCAAATGCTATCCCGAAAGTTCCCTATACCCCACCCACACCCCTGCTCCCCTANTCTGATCTCTTCTCTTCTCTTCTCTTCTCTTCTCTTCTCTTCTCTTCTCTTCTCTTCTCTTCTCTTCTCTTTTCTTCTCTTCTCTTCATTAATGAAGTGTTAACAAACTCAGAGCCTTTTGCCTGGCCAGCAAGAGGCCCTTGAGTTAAAGAAAAAAGAGCCCAAGTAACTACATGTGTTTTCTTAACCCCTGTTGCTATCAGCAAAACTTAGTTCCTAGAAGCCATCTGGTTTTTCCCTCCCAGAAAAGAAAGAGTGAAATAGAAGAACAGAGTGAATTAAATTGCCAGAAGCCATCAACTTCTGGCACCCAGAACAATAAGAGAGTTAAATGACAGAGGTGATCAGTCATTGGCTTTCATCGACTGCTGTGTCCCACCTCAGTACATGGCCCTCAGGGCAGGACCCCAGCACCTTTCTCTATCAATCTGCACCACATATTTTAAAGGAAAGTTCTATTATTGGATCTGGAGCTCACCTACTGGGTAAACTGGTTAGACAGTGAGTTCCAGGGATCATTCTGTCCTCATACCCCATGGATAGCATAACTAGTTGGCTACCACATGTTTTGTAGTCATGGAAAACTAAGCTCAGAGGAAAGATCCCACTCAAATGATCTGTGTATGGCAAGAGCTCGAACCATAGAGATATTTTCACAGACCCAGTGTAGTTGTTTTTAAAATTAAGGTGTGTTCTGACATAAACAAAGTGCAGATCATCACATGGGGCAGACATGATTCTGTGTAGTGACCAGCATCTGTTCTCAAAGAAACAAAAGAAACTGGAGATTGTAAAACCTAAACACCAGGCAGTTCAAAAACACATTAGTCCAGAAGACACTGAGCCCCTTGTTTGTGCTCTTAAACAGTATACTACCCACACAGAAAATTAAATTCATAATTTAAAATGAAATATTTATCTAAAAATACTTCATTCAGTGCTGGGAGTTAGCCAATGATAGAGTTCTGTGTACAATATATGAGACCTTGATTCAGATGGAAATGTTTCAAAAGTACATCTCTCATTTTTATTAATAAATACTGCTTTGAAAAATCACTATTCACTGTTTGTCTCATCCAAGAGATCAGCCTCATATTTCCTTTACAAACAAGTCATTTCTGTCACTTGTCTGAGACATGAGTCAGCAGAGTAACACACAACTCAGGGAGAATGCAGTTGAGAGTCCTCATGACCAGACACCTTTCTTCCTCTATCCTCTATTTGGACTTCTTTATATTAGCCAGTGCATCTGGGTACTCACCAGAAAAAAAAATGATACCAATGTCAAAAGAATAAGTTTCCTGTAATCAATGGTATGTGTGTCATTTGCCAAAAGGAAAAGTGGTAGCAAGTACTGTGGGGACGTATAGTAGGGAGCTCCTGTGCTGAGTCCATGGGGATGTGGTTCTCCTATGATACTAGCAAATAGTGAGAAGGTCCCCCAGAGAAGTACACACAGAAGACCATGTGATCTGGCAACCTCACAACTGGGTGAATAGACAGGGGAAGCAGAGAGCAAGGCAAAAAAAAAAAAAAAGAAAGAGGAAAAGGAAGAGAAGAAGATACATGAGAAAAGGAGGGGCCAGAAGTTTCATTAAGACTGAGCGTGAGAATCGAGAGGGTAATGGACATGAATCAATATAATCTCAGCATATTATAAATAACCATAATATTGTTTAGAAGTAGAATAGGTGGCATAGATTAAAGAAAAGTTTTGAATAATATACATATATCTGTCTGTCCTTGTATTTGTATCTTTGTGTAGATTTGTCTCTGTTCTTACATGTCTGTCTGTCTGCCTGGGTGTTTGTACATTTGCTTTGGAGATGAATATTTTCTCATAATATACAAATAGTTTACATTACTGAGGTTAGCACAGCATCTTCTGACCAAAGTCCAGCTCAAGGGTAATGTGCCCATGGGTCTTGGAGTAAGGGTTGGGCCTCCATTCCCCTGGAAACTCTTGGAATACAGTCCAGCTCTCCTTACTGCCTAAGATCTCCAGTGATTCTCAGAACACTTGAAGCTGAGAACACAGCTCAGCAGCTCCTGCCATCCTCTATTCAATGAGTGCCTGAGATTGTGATGCTCATCCGTACAGTCTGCTCTGTTTTAAACTTTTGAATCAGGTGCATGGTGTTGAACATGAATAATGAGATTGATGCATATGCTGTGGGTCACACATAATACAATTGATAATATTATACAGAGCAGACTCAGAAGAGGAGCCTCTTGCTAGTGATAAAGTTTCTCTCTCTCTCTCTCTCTCTCTCTCTCTCTCTCTCTCTNTGTGTGTGTGTGTGTATTTGTGTGTATTTCTCTGGTTTGGTTTACTTTTTCTTCCTATTTCTAACTTCTTTGCTACATCCACTCCAGTAGTGAAGTCTGCTTGACAGGCCTGGAAAGCCTGGAAGCAGTCCCAAAGCAAAGAGTTTCACGGAAACTTAGCCTCCTAGAACCTTGGCATTCCCATAGCTAGAATGCCCCAGATTTGTCCCTGCAATATTGTGGAGGGTCTTGCATGCTTTCTTACAGTATTTTACTGGATAAGAGTTGGAAGTCTCAGGGCAGACTTAGCAAAAGTATACCTAGAATCTTCATTACAGTCAGACATTGCAATCTACATCACATATTAGAAGAAAGTTGGTGAATTCCTCTGACAAGAGATTCCCTACAGATACTTAAAAGAACAGCCAAGTTACTCTCTTATGCAAGAATTTACCAAGGCCTAGGAAATAGGTAGATTGTGGTATTGCATTATCCATGAAAAGGTCTGCTAGTGCAGAACCCCCTGGTGCAAGCTTTCACAAGGCTCAAAGGAATAGCATAAAATGTGACTAGAGTGTGAAATCCTCACCTGACATGAGCTGACTCTAGGCAGGGCTGTTTTATCTTTACTGTAAACATTGCCTGGTTCCTGCCAGTCCTTTGTAGGCATCCCTCTGTTCTGTGTCAGATACTTCAATGTACCTTGCCTGCTGTGACACCCTACTCCTTTTTCTGTATTATATAAAACTGATGCTAACATTGACAAAAACACATCCAGATATAGCACTCCCTTGTGTCCCTGTCAGTTTGTCACCTTTTTCATCGCCAACTCCATGCCCACCTGTAACAGGAACCCCGAAATTTTTTCTGCAGATTGAAGGAGGACGACTGGGGCCGGTCCATGACACTTCTTGATATTAACAATCAGGGCATTGATTCTTTATACTTCTCTTTCTTCTGGCTGTTACAATCACTCCCGAGTGCTGGGCATCTAAGGAGGACCTTGAGGCTACTAGTGTTTATCTTAGGATTGAATAAATAAAATTCTGTCACCAAAACATCATTTTATATAGAAAAAGGTGATTTTATAAAAGACAGGAGGGCTAAACATAAAGCTTTGTTATATAGCACTCTAGTGCTATCCTAGCATGTGCTAAACATAAAGCTTTGTTATGCGGCACTCTAGTGCTATCCTAGCATGTGCTAAACATAAAGCTTTGTTATATAGTGCTCTAGTGCTATCCTAGCATGTGCTACCTTACATTCGAGAACCCAAACCACTGAAAAACAAGACAAAATTATATAAAATTTGCACAGAAAAATATCATTTCTTACTCTCATAGACTTAAATGAGACCATTTCATGGTTGGATGTGGAATGGCAGTCCATAGACTCAAAAGCACAGATAGACAGTGGTGGAGAGGGAACAAGTCTAGAGTGAGTCTTAAAAGTTCAGATCCTGAGTCCCATAACAAACAGCTCAGCTAACATCTGTTCACCCATGACACTGTTCTAAATGACTACAAATCATGAGTCCAATGCAGGAAATGGGCAATGTTTGGGTGAACGGCAATGCTAATTGTCCAGATGGAGTGTGCACATTTGTATGTTTGCCCATGCCTGTGGAGGCCCACCCAGCTTCTTAGCTATGTGGCAAGGATCAAACAGTTAATCATTCCAGGAGGCAAGCATTACACACCTGAGCCATCTCCTCAGCACTGGAAGTACACTGTAGCTGTCTTCATATACTCCAGTCAGATCTTGTTAAGGATGGTTGTGAGCCACCATGTGGTTGCTAGGATTTGAACTCAGGACCTTTGGAAGAGCAGTCAGTGCTCTTAACCGCTGAGCCATCTCTCCAGCCCCCTCAGCACTGGATTTTATCACTGCACATTGTACACACTAATGATAAAAATATTTTAATCTATAACACAGATATATGCATTATATAATTATTTTTAAAAGTAAAAATGCATTGGCAATTATAGATTTTTTTTTTAAATCACTGAATGTCAATATGAATGAACGCTATGAGGCCAATCCCTTAAACATCCATAAAACACTAGGTTGTATAACTGGGTAAATTTGGGGAGAGGAAGGATCTGGGAATAAATAAGAAGGGAAAGAACAATGATAAGAATACATTGCATGAAAAGATATGTTTAAATTATTTAATTAACTAATTTAAGTTTTATTTTATTTTTATAATTAATATTTTTAAAATCTCCTGTATGTGATGGTCAGGAATAGTGGGGCTGACTTTTAATTTAGTCAGTAGGCATAAAGTGGCAGGACAATCAATCTTTGATAGTTTAATACCAACTTGGTCTATATAGTGAGTCCAGCCCAACAAGAGTGAACCTGACAAAAGAAAGGATTGTAGAAAGTCAACCTCTCTGCCTATGAATATGTATTTTTGTCTGTGAATATGATCTTGTTTGCATGTGTGTGCATGTGTGTGTGTGTTTGTGTGTGCATGTGTGTGTGTGTGTACGCGCGTACGTGCGTGTGTTTGTGTTTTTATTGGAATGTGTGTCTGTATGTGTAAGTGTGACTGTGTGCATCACTGTGGTTGCAGGTGTAGAGATACTGTCACGCCTCCTACACCTATCCTTTCATCAGAATTTCAACTGTCCTAGTTTGTTATTTGTTGATGTAATGAAGATGAGGACCAAAACAACATGGGAAGGAAAGTGTTTCTGCCACCATAACTCTTACAGAACATCACAGAGGAAAATCAGGACATGAAATTAAGGCAAGAACTTCAAAGTGGAACCTGAATCAGAAACCATGAAAAAACTCATCTAACCAACTGTCACTTCATGGGGGTTCTGCGTGGGTTTCTAATATAACCTAGGAACACAGGCCCATGGATGACATCAACCACATCTTCCAGGGACATCACATTTTGTCATTATTAAAAAAAAATACCACCACAGATTTTCCTGCAGACCAATCTAATGGTACATTTTTTCCAAGAGTTGATGTTCCCCGATGACCATAACTTGTTAAAATCCTAGCCACGACACAAATGGACAGACTGGTTTTATCATAGCAATAGGACCCATTAAGTGAGTATCCATGTGTCTACTACATATAAGTAAACAAGTGGCTGAAGAAAGATATTAACAAGGACCTGTCTCTGAAATAGAAGACAATTATAAATAATGTGTGGATAAATCATGAATGCATGCTCCTTGCTAATGACTTTTTCCTAGTATCTTCATTCTACAGAGATTTATGGAAAAAGCAGCATTGTGGGACAGAATAGGAGCACAGATTATCTCTAAAGTAACCAAAGACAAAAAGACTTGAATAAGTGGACTTATACCATGTTCCCCAATATAGTATAGAAATGTGCATTTATTTTTGTGATACTCCTTTCCAAATTTTTGTAACCACAATAAAAATATCAAACAAACCAAAGATGACACCTACTGAGAATAATGTTTGAAAAACATCGTACTAACCCTCGGAGTATCATGAACAAGACAAAACCAGCACTAATAATGTTAACGAGCATTAAATTTGCACAGAATGGCTTTCTCCCTAGTGTTGTAACCTGTCTGCACCACAGCTACTCACAGTACAAAGATTATGCACAAAGAAATAAGAAAAACAAAATGTGTGGACTCCAATGCCAAGTAATAGATCCACATTCTCTGAGTCCTAGCAAACAGGTTGTTAGGGCTCTTCGCTTCTCTTCCCTGGTGTTTCCGTTTCCAAGGCATGGGGAGAAGATCTGCAGTCTCGAACTCTCTATGGTGATCAACACCTCAAGGCACAAGGTTCCTCATGTTCATGCCTGCTCTCTGCTCCACTTTGTGTCATCACTCAGTGATCTCTGGCTTACTTTTGACTTCAATTAACATAACAATCCACCTGGTGTCATGCTACTGATTTTTACAAATTGTTATGAAAAACTGACCTTCCCTTTACTCTCCAATGTATAATCATGCTTAGAAACACATTTTTTTTTAATATGCTGCAAGCTGAAATAAGAGACAAACAGAGAGATATAAAAGTACAATGACACAGAGGAACTGACATAAATCAAGAGGTATAAAGACTAGTTCCCAACTACAGTGTCCCTAAAATGAAGTTTAAGACATTCAGCCTAGTCCCTTGGATCTATTTTCAGATAATTTGCAACCAAATTGACTAAATGCTTGTGAGCTGCTTCCTTACAAGTTATTTCTTGAGAAGTGCTAAGACTAAGGTGACTCCACAAAAAGTGCTTTTTTAAAAAGTTGATTCCTTATATATAAAAACAGTATAAATATATAGTTGGAGAACAATTTGATGATTATTTGCTAAGTAATAACTATACAGGTTATCTGCACATAATTGAATAATTATTACTTCTATATTTTTGTATACTAAAAAAATTCAAGCAATATGTACTTATCCTACTATTATTCTTTTATGGTTGTCAATTTATGTGTACATAACTTGAAAATCAATTGCAATACAAAGCTATTTACTGTCTGTAAATAGCATCTTTATTCTCAAACAACATGGTGAAGGAGGAACCATAATATTCTGAAGGGAATTATTAAATACAAAAATTTTTAAAATAGAAAAGAAAAGAATCCAAGAGAAAAATTTTTCTGTTAAAAAAAAAAATGATTCCGCCGGGCATGGTGGCACATGCCTTTAATCCCAGCACTTGGGAGGCAGAGGCAGGCAAATTTCTGAGTTCGAGGCCAGCCTGCTCTACAGTATGAGTTCCAGGATAGCCAGGGCTACACAGAGAAACTCTGTCTCAAAAAAAAAAAAAAATCCAAATTGCATCCTATTACCTCTAGTGCAAGTGACAATGATATAGAATCGCATTGAAGATAAGGTAATCTGTTCTATTTGTATTTCATTATTAAGGATTCAGCTACTGTAAACCTCCCTACCCCAGTTTTAGGTTTCCAAGGCCTGCACAATGTGACTAATACTTTCCTTTTTTACTTTGGAATTGGAAATCCAGACATTACCAGGGAAAAGTTCCTGAGTTTTCAGCTCCATTTTCTCTAAGCACAAAGGTAATCTCAGGAACATGGAGACAAAACTGGAAATTCTGCTCTGCACTTCCTTTTATTCTCTCAGAAACCACCCGCAATGCAAAGTAGCCTTTTGGCTCAGACTAAAAGCCAAGGCCTAGCTGGGGAACCTTATCTCCTCACTAGAGCCCCCATCAGAGCATGGCTGTCCTGGTGCTGTTCCTCTGCCTCATTACATTTCCAAGCTGTAAGTGTTTCAGAGTTTCAGGAGAGGAATTTGGATATTTAATCTACAGGATGAATGACTGATGATGATATTGCTTGTCCCCAGGTGTCCTGTCTCAGGCCCAGCTGAAGGAGTCAGGACCTGGCCTTGTGCAGCCCTCACAGACCCTGTCCATCACCTGCACTGTCTCTGGGTTCTCTTTAACCAACTTTGGTGTAAGCTGAGTTCGCCAGTCTCCAGGAAAGGGTCTGGAGTGGATGGGAGTAATATGGGGTGGTGGAAGCACAGACTATGATTCAGCTCTTAAGTCCAGACTGAGCATCAGCAGGGACACCTCCAAGATCCAAGTTTTCTTAAAACTGAACAGTCTGCAANCTGATGACACGGCCATATACTACTGTGCCAGAGACACAGTGAGGGAAGTCCAGTGTGAACTTGCACAAAAATCTCCCTTCAAGTATGCTCAGGACCAGCAGGGGGCCCTAAAGACCAACAAATTCTTCCCAGCTTCAGAATCTAGGAAGTTCTGACCTATACTGTGTGAGCATGTGTTTAAATGTTAAACATGTTGACTCTTCTTCCAGCCATGGAAGTTTTCTAGAACTTGCTATTCAGTGTCATAGTTTATTAAACTTCTTCTTTCTTCACACAGTAGACTTAGTAAGTGCTTCTACAGTGTAAAATAAGAACAAATTATTGAGTTGATACTTATGAAGAAAACTCAGTGAAACACTATGTGGGTGAGGAGAAGCAGCGAGATTTGGTAATGCATTGTTTCTCTCATGACTGCTATTTTAGTAGCTTTCTACTGTTTACTTAAATGAAGTTTGAAGATAATTGCATTCATCTTCCCTAAAATAAAGTTTTCAAATACATGTCCACAATTTAATGATGCCACAATTAACATTTTGAGTGCTACATCATAGTATCTTCTCTCCATATACAAAGAATATAATACATTGTTATTAACTATAGCCAACATACATATGTTTTATTATTGAAATAATCCTTTCCCTCTAACTGACTAGTCTTCTCATTCTACACTGTTTGTTATGATCTGCTGCATGGTGGTGGTCAGTAAGAGAAAGCCTGGTAAGGCTGAGCAAAGGTTAGAAAACCCCGAGATCCTGAAGGGACAGTAGGAGCCTTGCCTGCTCCTGGCACCAAGCCCTTGTCACTTAGCTGCAGCCTTCCACAGCCCTCTGTAGAGAGAATTGTGGCCATCAGTCACTTAGAGGCAACACCTGCAAGCACTTCCACATGTAGATGTTACACCACTAACCTCTCAGACCAAGCTAATAGGAAGCAACTGTCAGACCCCATCACACCACAAAAGTGTATATAAAGACCCTATACAGAAGAAATAAAGGTGTGTGAGAATTACTTCCTTTTCAGAGAGCTTCTGTTATAAGAGCTGTAACACCACCACCAGGGAAGGGTTAGGGTTCCCAAAATGCTGCCAGGAGCTCTCCTGCACACCAGCAGCCAGTGTAGCATCCCAGAGTTACAGTGGGAGTGGCAGCAGCAGTAGCAGGGGCCTCAGAGGCAAGTCCCCATCCTTGCTCATGACATTTCCCCTCCACTTGAACCCTCCCATCTGGCCTGGCCTGAGATCTCCATGGAAAGCCTACAATAAACATGCCCACAATCAGCCTGCTATTATTTTACTTTATCACAGATCAGTTTGGGGGTTCCATTTGACAAGCTGTTGTTTTGTTTGCTTGGACCTCCTCTACCTGGTAACTTTTCCAAGCTGTAAGGGTTTCAGACTTTCAGGAGAGGGAAACAGGTTAGACGTCTATGACATATATGACTGACGGTGATGTTGTTTGTCCCCAAGTACCCTGTAGAGGTACAACTGAACTAGTCAGGACCTGACCTGCTGCAATCCTCACAGAGCCTTTCTCTCATCTGCACTGTCTCTGGCTTCTCATTAACCATCTATGGTGTAAACTGGGTCCTCCAGCCACTAGGAAGGGGATTGCAGAGGATGCCAACAATATGGAGTGGTGAAAGCACAGGGCACAATTCAGATCTCAAATCGTGACTCAGCATCAGTAGGCACACATCCAAGAGTCAACTTTACTTAAAACTGAACAGAGTTCAACTGAAGACATAACCATCTATGACTATGTCAGAGAAACACTGAGAAAACTTCAGTCTGAGCCTAAACAAACGAATAAACAAAAAACTCCTCTCTATGGAAAATAGTATTCAAACAACATAATAAAGGTTTGAAAGGACAAACACTACCTGTTTCTTTTATATGGAGAGCATTCTTTGGATGCCAGGGGCTCTAACTTCTGTCTTGTAGCTTTAAGAACTAGAATAGGAACCCTAGGAAGGGGACACACCTTATGTGGAGGACAAGGAGATCCAAAGGGAAAGGAAATATTAGTCATTAGAAAGCAAACGTGAGGTATGGTGAGACAAAAAGGAAGAGGATAACAGAAACCAGAGAACTGGTTATATAGGAAAAACTTACCTTAAAATTGTAAACACCCTGGTTATACTAATCATGTTAATTAGGGAAAAGGAAAACCAGACTAAGACAACATATACATAGAGTGACATACAGTCAGTCACATACAGTCACATACAATCACATAAAGTCACATACAGTCACATGTTACCTGGTGCAAAGTTGCAAAAAGAAAAAGTTGGGGACTTAAAAGGAATAAATGGAGAACTTCAGGATGCAAAACAACCAAATTTGGCTCAAAGAGGAATATGTCTCCATGGCAAAATCTGAGTTGTTCACAGACAGGGACTGGCAATGACTCACTCAGGTTCCTCAGTAAGACCTGAGGACAGCATTCTGTCATCAATAAGTTAACTTCAAGAACTTCCTCAAAGAGAATAGGTTCTGCTACCATAACCTTGTATATCTAACCATGTCCAAGTGCCATGTTAAGGAATAGGAATGTGTTGCCCAGAGACTGGGAAAGACTAAGCTCATATCTAGAAATACAATTACATGTGGTACTATTTAATTATACATTTATACTAAGGAATCATGACAGTATGGAAATGAAGCATGTTCTATGTGCATGCACAAAAGGGAACTAAATGAAATATGTTGAATCCTTACCACCAAAAATCATTCGTATGAAATTACCATACTTTGTCAAACTCTATAATTGACAATGGTGTTTTTGATGTTTTATATATGTTATGAGCACTGTCCTTTGCCCAAGTCCAACTCTATGTCAGTTTATAGCAGAAGACATGCAAATAAGGCTACTCTGTGCTCACGAAAACTGTGCCCTGAGACTCTGACAGAGAAGCCCAGCCCTGGATTCCAAGGTCTTCCTACTCATTGATCATCATGGAACACTCACCATGTACTTTAGACACAGTTTGGATATTCTTGCCCTTATTTTAAAAGGTAACTCATACAGATGAGATTCTGTCTCTTGTGTGCACATGAGAAATAGAAAAATTGTATTGTTTGTTTGTTTACTTTTGTTACTGACAGTTTTCTGAACAGCGTTCTCTGTTTACAGGTGTCCAGTGTGAGGTGTAGTTGGTGGAGTCTAGGGGAGGCTTATTACAGCCTGGAAGGTCCCTGAACTCTCCTTAGCAGCCTCTGGATTCACTTTCAGTAACTATGTCATGACCTGGGTCCAACAAGCTCCAGAGAAGGGGCTGGAGTAGGTTGCATACATTAGTAGTGGCAGTAGTACCTTCTATTATGCAGATGCAGTGAAGGGCCCATTCACTGTCTCCAGAGACAATGCCAAGAATACCCTGTTCCTGCAAATGAGCAGTCTAAGGTCTGAGGACAGAGACAAAAAGATAAAAATATATGACCATCATCTGCACCCAGCAGCTAAGGTTGTTCCACAGCCCTATGTACACAGGACTAACCAGGAGAGAGCTGAACTCTCAGGATTGCTCTCACTCTTGGGCTCATCACTGACCCCCCCCCCCCATCATGGATGAGCATGGAAGGCCCCCAACTTCTCTCCAATAACTGTCCAAAGCAGGACCAGCCAGGGGCACACAGGACACAGGAACAATGGAGCAGCTGGGACAGGTTACTTCTGGTCACCATCTGCACACAGGAGCTAAGGCTGATCCAAAGTCCTCTGTATACAAGTCACTCCAGGACAGAACTGGTCTCACAGGAGTGCTGACACAGGCTTAGAGGCCCACAGGGGAACGAGCTTCAGCCAGAGACAGCAAGATAACCAGATGGCAAAAGACAAGTGCGAGAACCTTACCAACAGAAATCATGGCTACTTGTCATCATCAGAACCCAGTTCTTCCACCACAGCAAGTTCTGGGTACCCCAACACACCATAAAAGGGAGATTTGGATTTAAAATCACATCTCATGGTGCAGATAGAGGACTTTAAGAAAGACAGGCTGGAGAGACGGCTCAGCCGTTAAAGGCTAGGCTCACAACCAAAAATATAAGAAAGACATAGATAACTTCCTTAAAGAAATGCAGAAGACAGGTAAACATGTAGAAGCCCTTAAAGAAGAAACACAAAAATCCCTTAAAGAATTACAGGAAAACACAAACAAAGAGGTGAAGGAATGGAAAAAACCAATCCAGGATTTAAAAATGGGAATAGAAACAATAAAGGAATCACAAAGGGAGATAACCCTAGAGATAGAAAACCTACGAAAGAGAGCAGACATTATAGAAGTAAACATCACCAACAGAATACAAGAAATAGAAGAGAGAATTTTAGGTGCAGAAGGTATCATAGAAAACATTGACAACAGTCAAAGAAAATGCAAAATGCAAAAAGATCCTAAACCAAAGCATCCAGGAAATCCAGGACACAATGAGTAGACCAAACCTGCTGATTATGGGTATAGAAGAGAGCAAAGATTCCCAAATTAAAGGTCCAGTAAATGTCTTCAAGAAATTTATAGAGGAAAACTTTCCTAACCTAAAGAAAGAGATGCCCATGAACATACAAGAAGCCTACAGAACTCCAAATAGATTGGACCAGAAAGAAATTCCTCCCATCAAATAATCAAAACTCTAAATTCACACAACAAAGAAAGAATATTAAAATCAGTATGGGAAAATGATCAAGTAACATATAAAGGCAGGCCTATAAGAATTATACCAGACTTCTCTGTAATTCTAGAATTGTGTCATACAGACCCTAAGAGAATATAAATGCCAGCCCAGGATACTGTACCCAGCAAAACTTTCAATTACCGTAGATGGAGAACCCAATATATTCCATGACAAAAACAAATTTACACAACATTTTTCCACATACCCAGCCCTTCAAAGGATAATAAATGGAAAACTTCCACACAAGGAGGGAAACTACACCCTAGAAAAATCAAGAAAATAATCTTCTTTTAACAAACCAAAAAGAAAATAGCCACATAAACATAATTCCACCTCTAACAACAAAAATAACAGGAAGCAACACTCACTTTTCCTTAATATCTCACAATATGAATGGAATCAATTCCCCAATAAAAAGACATAGACTAGCAGACTGGATATGTAAACAGGACCCAACATTTTACTGCATACAGGAATCCCACCTCAGTGACAAAGACAGATAATACCTTAGAATAAAAGGCTGAAAAACAATTTTCCAAGTAAATGTTCCCAAGAAACAAGCTGGAATAGCCATTCTAATATTGAATGAGTCGACTTTCAACCTAAAGTTATCAAAAAACATAAGGAAAGCCACTTCATACTCATTAAAGGAAAAACCTATCAAGAAAAACTCTCAGTTCTGAACATCTATGCTCCAAATGCAAGGGCACACACATTCATAAAAGAAACTTTACTGAAGTTCAAAGCACCCATTGCACCTCACACAATAATAGTGGGAGACTTCAACACATACTCTCATCAATGGACAGACCATGGAAGCAGAAACTAAACAGACACAGTGAAACAAAGAGTAGTTGTGAACCAAATGAATTTAACATATATCTATAGAACATTTCATCCTAAAACAAAAGAATATACCTTCTTCTCAACACTTTATGGCACCTTCTGAAAAATTGATCACATAATCAAACATAAAACAGGCCACAACAGATACAAGAAGACTGAAATAATCCCATGCCTCCTATAAGATCAAGTCAAAATGAGTCTGGTCTTCAATAACAACAAAAGCAAAAGAAAGCACACACACACGTGGAAGGTGAACAACACTCTACTCAATGATAACTTGTTTAAGGAAGAAAGAAATTAAAACATTTTAGAATTTAATGAAAATGAAGCCACCTCATACCCAAACATATGGGACACAATAAAAGCAGTGTTAAGAGGAAAAGTCATAGTTCTGAGTGCCTCCAAAAAGAAACTGGAGAAAGCATATACTAGCAGCTTGACAGCACACCTAAAAGCTCTAGAACAAAAGGAAGCAAATTCACCCAAGAGGAGTAGACCACAGGAAATAATCAAACTCTGGGCTGAAATCAACCAAGTGGAAACAAAAAGAACTATACAAAGAATCAACCAAACCAGGAGCTGGTTCTTTGAGAAAATCAACAAGATAGATAAACCCTTAGCCAGACTAACTATAGGGTACAGGGACAGTATCCTACTTAACAAAATCAGAAATGAAAAGGGAGACATAACAACAGATCCTGAGGAAATCCAAAACATCATCAGATTCTACTACAAAAGGCTATACTCAACAAAACTGGAAAACCTGGATGAAATGGACAATTTTCTTTTTTTTTTCTTTTTTTCTTAGATATTTTCTTCATTTACATTTCAAATGCTATCCTGAAAGTCCCCTATACCCCCTGCCCTGCTCCCCAAGCCACCCACCCCCACTTTCTGGCCCTGGCATTCCCCTCTGCTGAGGAAGCACCAAAGTTAAATCTGGATCTGATTAACAATCTAAAGAGTCTCATATCCCCTAAGGAAATAGAAGCAGTCATTAATAGTCTCCCAAAAACAACAACAAAAAACAAAAAGCCCAGGACCAGATGGGTTTAGTGCAGTGTTCTAGCTTAGTTAGACCTTCAAAGAAGACCTAATACCAATACTCTTCAAACTATTTCACAAAATACAGACAGAAGGAACACTACCCAATTTTTTCTATGAAGCCACAATTACTCTGTTACCTAAACCACACAAAGAACCAACAAAGAGAGCGTCAGACCAATTTCCCTTATGAACATCAATGCAAAAGTACTCAATAAAATTCTTAAAAAACTGAAGCCAAGAACACATCAAAATGATCATCCATCATGATCAAGCAGGATTCATCCCAGGGATGCAGGGATGCTTCATTATACAGAAATTTGTCAAAGTAATCCACTATATAAACAAACTCAAAGAAAAAAAAAACCACATGATCTTCTCATTAGATACTGAGAAAGCAACTGACAAAAATCCAACATTCCATCATGACAAAAGTATTGGAATTCAAGATCCATACATAAACTAATAAACAACTTTAGCAAACTGTCTGGATATCAAATTAAATTATACAAATAAGTGGCCTTCCTATACTCAAAGGATAAACAGCTGAGATAATAAATTAGGGAAACAACACCCCTCACAATAGTCACAAATAATATAAAATCCTTGGTGTGACTCTAAGCAAGTAAAAGATCTGTATGACAAGAAGTTCAAGTCTCTGAAGAAAGAAATCAAAGAAGACCTCAGAAGTTGGAAAGATCTCCCATAATCATGGATTGGCAGGATTAATATAGTAAAAATGGTCATCTTGCCTACAGCAATCTACAGATTCAATGCAATCTTCATCCAAATTTCAAATCAATTCTTCATAGAGTTAGAAGGAGAAATTTTCAAGTTAATCTGGAGTAATAAAAAACCCAGGGTAGGGGAAAGTATTCTCAGCAATTAAAGAACTCCTGGCAAAAGCACACCATCACTGACCTCAAGTTGTACTATAGGACAATTGTGACAAAAACAAAAAAACAAAAAAACTGCATGGTATTGGTACAGTGACAGGCAGATAAATCAATGGCATGAATTGAAGACCCAGAAATGAACCCACACACCTGTGGTCACTTGATCTTTGACAAATGAGCTAAAACCATCCAGTGTGTGTGTGTGGGGGGGGGACAGCACTTTCAACAAATGGCGCTGGTTCAAATCTCAGTCAGCATATAGAAGAGTGCAAATCAAGCCATTCTTATCTCCTTGTACAAAGCTCAAGTGGATCTAGGACCTCCATATAAAACCAGATACACAGAAAGTAATAGAAAAATGTGAGGAAGAGCTTCAAGTATATGGGGACAGGGGAAATTTTCCTGAATAGAACACAAATAACTTATGTTCTAAGATCAAGAATTGACAAATGGGACCACATAAAACTGAAAAGCTTCTGTAAGGCAAAGGACACGGCCATAAGACAAAACGGCAAACAACACATTGGGAAAGACCTTTATGAATCCAACATCCTGTGGGAGGATAATATCCTATATAGATAAAGAACTCAAGAAGTTAGACTCCAGAAAACCAAATAACCCTATTAAAATTGGGGTACAGAGCTAAACAAAGAATTCTTAACTGAGGAATATCGAATGACTGAGAAGCACCTAAAGAAATGTTCAATGCTCTTAATCATCAGGGAAATGCAAATCAAAACAACCCTGAGATTCCACCTCACACCAGTCAGAATGGTTATGATAAAACACTCATATGGTAGCAGATGATAGCAAGGATGTGGAGAAAGAGGAACACTCCTCCATTGTTGTTCAGATTGCAAACTGGTACAACTCTGGAAATCATTCTGGAGTTTCCTCAGAAAATTGAACTTAGTAATACCTGAGAATACAGCTATTCCACTCCTGAGCATTTACCCAAAGGTGCTCCAACATATAACAAGGTCACATGTTCCACTATGTTCATAGAAGCCTTATTTATAATAGCTGGGAGCTTGATAGAGCCCAGATGTCTTTCAACAGAGGAATGGATACAGAAAATGTAGTACTTTTATACAATGGAGCACTATGCAACTATTAAAAATGATGAATTCATAAAATTCTTAGGCAAATAGATGGAACTAGAAAATATCATCCTGAGTGAGGTAACCCAGTAATGAAAGAACACACATAGTATGCACTCACTGATAAGAAGATATTAGCCCAAAAGCTTGGAATACCCAAGATACAGTCCACATGAAGCTCAAGAAGAAGAAAGACCTAAGTGTGGAAGCTTCAGTCTTTTTTAGAAAGGGGAACAAAATACTCATGGGAGGAAATACAGAGACAAAGTATAGAGCAGAGGCTGAAAAAAAGGCCATCCAGAGACTGACCCACTTGGGGATCCATCCCATATACAACCACCAATCCCAGAGACTATTGAGGATACCAACAAATGCTTGATGATAGGAGTCTGATATACCTGTCTTGTGAGAGGATATGCCAGAGTCTGACAAATATAGGGGTGGATGTTCATAGCCAAACATTGGACTGAGCACTGGGTCCCCAATAGAGGAGTTAGAGAAAGGACTTAAGGAGCTGAAGGTGTTTGCAGCTCCATAAGAAGAACAACAATATCAAACAACTAGACCCCTCAGAGCTCCCAGGGACTAAAACCACCAACCAAAGAGTACACATGGAGTGACCCACAGCTCCAGCTGCATATGTAGCAGCTGAGTCTCTTGTTGGGCATCACTGGGAGCAGAGGCCCTTGGTCCTATGAAGTCTTGATGCCCCAGTGTACAGGAATGCCAAGGTGTGGAGGTAGGAGTAGGTGGGTAGATGGAGGGGAGCACCCTCATAGAAGCAGGGGGAGAGGGATGATTTAGGGGGTTAACTGGAAGGGAATCCCTGAAAGGGGATAACATTTGAAATGTAAATAGAATACCCAATAAAAGAAAAAAAACTAACAGAGAAAAAAAAAGAGATGCCAAAATCTATATAATATACATACAGAACACTAAAGAGATTGAACTGGTAAAGAAAATGTTCTAACCACATAATAATCAAGCCATTAAATATACAAAGAAGAAATAATATTAAAACCTATAAGGGAAAAATGCAAGTAATATTTAAGAGCGGACCTATAAAAATTACACCTGACTTTTCAACCAAGACACTAAAATCTACAAGGGCCTGGACAGATGTCTTGCAGACACTAAGAGACCACAGATGTCAAACCAGACTAATATATCCAGAAAACCTTTAAATCACTATAGATGGAAAATCAAGATATCTATGACAAACTCAAATTTGAGCAATATTTTTATTTCAAATAGATGATTTATTTTGTGTTCACTTCTAGATCTAACAGTTGCACTGTCTCTCACTGCTGAATTCTCTGTAGGGAGGCCTGCGGTGTGACATCATATGAAGACACCCTCACTGAATGGTGCTTGTAAGTGGAGCATCCTCCTCCTACATCCTATCAACATGGAACTCGTCCTTGAGTAAAAGTAGCAACAGAAGTCACATCTGTCTGATTGTTAAAAACAAACAAACAAAAAACCCAATCTATAGAGATATAGTGGGCATTCAAGGATGTCTACTTCCTAGTATGTATTATATTGAGTTTATATGTGTGCAAACACAATGAAACCACTATACTGTAAGACCAAAAATCTTCCATTGGTTTCCTGAAGTTCCAGTCAATATTCCCTCACCTAATCAGGTGAGCCTTTATAAGGCATAGATATTGACAGTGTTTATTGTCAGAAATCTGGACAGGTTCTTCTGGCCTTTTCCCCTAAACTTGTAAAGAGAGTGACTGATTTTGTTTTCTACTGAAAGCAGACCCTTCTTGTCTCTCTGTTTTCTAAACTGAAGGAGGATTGTCCCCAGCCTTTGCTTTTACGGGGCCTGTGTCTTCATGGTTTGGGAATACACTGTATGCAATATCTTTAGATACTCAGCAAATTATTATATGTTTTTAACACATACATGAAAAATAGAAAAAAATGTGGTAGTTGTCATCCTACCAAAATTTTACAGTACTCTGATAGGCATGGAAAACCCATGGTTCCTTTTCAGCACCCTGACAAATAGGGTTTCTCCAAATCCTCATCCACTTTTCATCAAGTGTATATTATATTTTGCTACTGTTCCTCATTCATTCAGGACTCACCAGATCACACACACAAATTGCCAAGGGTCCTCCATTTCTCCCACTGAGCTATCAAACAACACAATGATTAGCCTTATGTTCTCAGCTCCCAGCATTTTCTTCAAGGGATCTTTAAATCCCAAACTACAACTGCCACAATATAGAGTGCCTCTTCCAGAGAAATGGTTAAATAGGAAAAAGATTTTCTAAATTTTAATTAAATGCTGTGGTTATTCTAATTATGTTTATTGGGGAAAATAAAAAACTAACCTAACACACCATAAACATAGTCTCAAGCACCTGATGCAAAGATGCAAAAATAAAATGGTGAAGGACTTCAAGGGATAAATGGATAATTTCAGGATGCCAAACAACCAAATTTCCTCAGAGAGAAATATATCTCCATAGCAAACTCTGAGTAGTAGACAGGGATCTGGAATGTCTCAGGAGCAAGCCTCCCTAAGAGCTGAGGGCAGCATGCTGCCATGAATAAGTCAGCTTCCAAAAATTCCCATGAGAGAATGAGTTCTGCTACCATAACATTGCAAGTGTAACCATGTCCAAGAGCCACCTTAGAAAAATGTCATGAGTAGCCCAGGCAGTAGGAACGAATAAGCTCATATCTACAAACAAAATTGTGTGGGCTACTTAAATACACATATATACTGGGACACATGGCAGTATGGAAGGAAAGCAAGGTTTATGCACACATGCTAAGCAAAACTAAATGGGGTATGGTAAAATTTTATCCAAAAACTGTGAATATGAAACTTCCATACATAGTCAAACTCTGTAACATACAACTGTGACTTTGATGTCTTATATCTACTATGAGGACCACCTTCTGCCCAACTCCAACTCCAGAGCGTGCTATAGCAGGAAGATATGCAAATAATTCTTCTCTGAACTCATGTAAACCAGCCCTGCCCTGAGTCTGTAGCTCTGACAGAGGAGTCCCAGCTCCTCACATTCAGTGGTCAGCACGGAACACAGACCACTCACCATGGACTCCAGGCTCAATTTAGTTTTCCTTGTCCTTATTTTAAAAGGTAATTCATACAGATGAGATTCTGTCTGTTGTGTGCACACGGGAAACAGAAAATTGGTTTCATTATTTTGTTTTGTTAGTGACAGTTTTCTGACCAGTATTCTCTGTTTGCAGGTGTCCAGGGTGAGGTGCAGCTGGTGGAGTCTGGGGGAGGCTTAGTACAGCCTGGAGGGTCCCTGAAACTCTCCTGTGCAGCCTCTGGATTCACTTTCAGTAGCTATGTCATGCACTGGGTTCGTCGGGCTCCAGAGAAGGAGCTGGAGTGGATTGCATACATTAATAGTGGCAGTAGTAACATCCACTATGCAGACACAGTGAAGGGCCGATTCGCCATCTCCAGAGACAATGCCAAGAACACCCTGTTCCTGCAAATGAGCAGTCTGAAGTCTGAGGACACGGCCATGTATTACTGTGCAAGAGACACAGTGAGCAAATGTTACTGTGAGCTCAGACACAAACCTCCTCCAGGGCACCCAGAACCAGCAGGGGGCGCTGAGAGAACACAAAGCTCCTAGTTAGAAAGACCTAGAGGGAAGGGAAGCCAGGTCTCCTCTCTGTCTAGGCTGCCTCTCTAAAGAAATTCTCTCTACATGTATAGGGTGTAGTACCTACCCATTGACTTACAGGAAAGTTTATTCAAGTTTCTGATTTCCTGTGTAATGCATGTATTGTGCTCATTTACTAATTACAGTGTTTCTGTCTCTGTGTAGCTCTGTGTTTACTTTGTCTCTGTCCCTTTGTCACTCTGTTTATGTTTCTCTGTCTCTGTCTCTGTCTCTGTCTCTGTCTCTTCTCTCCTCTCTCTCTCTCTCTCTCTCTCTCTCTCTCTCTCTNTCTCTCTCTCTGTCTCTCTCTCTCTCTCTGTGTCTCTCTCAGTGAGTGAGTGTGAATGTCAGTGTGTAAGTGTGAGTATGTGTGTATGTATGTCCATCTGTCTGTGTGCACATGTTTAGATGAGATGACTTCTATCTGTCTACACAGTAATATTGAAAGAAAGTCCATCTTGGGACTGGATCTTACCATGGCTACCAAACCCACCTCCTTTTGTTGTTGTGTAGAACTAAACTCACCCTCCTGTGGTAAGAACTCGATGCACAGAGTGATATAAAAAGCCCCTTTACACATGACCTTTAAATGTAGTATAACCTCTGACTTAAACACAGAATGCAGAGCACCATACAGGGCAGAAGAGATTCTGTATGCAGACCACGAACAGAACCTGAAGAAGCAAAGAGTTCTTCAGACTGTGAAACCCTCAGTCTTACTATACTCAGGGCAGAGACTCAATAAGACTCCTTTGTTAGAGCACTATTCAGGTAGGATTCAAGTTAAAGTACCACAGAACTTATGTGACCAGATGATGTTCCATCTCTTCGCCATCCTCACACAAGGCCTATGTAACAGACCTGAGTCAGCTGTAGTGATGGTAACAAAGTGTGTGGGTTGTTCCACCACTGAGTCATGAGGAAAGTATAACTAGTAATACTAAGCTTCAATTTGATGCAAACAGCTCCTAACCCATTCAACAGGTAACATCTCTTTTCTTTCTTCCTCTCTTTCTTATGCTTTAGCTTGTATAGTTCCCCTAGAATTTAATGGGTTAAATGATTTTTGTTTTAATGCATTAATCCCCTTTCCATCCCCCAAGATTCTAAGGACCTTATTTATACTGCTGTCCCAGAAACATAATGTAAAGGGTTCTTGGCTCATTTTGAGTTGAGGTTACTCACCAAAACAAGTCATGTGTAGCACTGAGAACCTAAATATAAGATTCTTCACAATGGCATTCTGGTAACATATGGATGGTGTCCCTATAGAAGAGTAGGTAGGTACCAGTAATGAAGGGATGATGATTGTTCAATCAAAAAATATTGTCACCTAGGAAACTGTCTGATTTATCAATTTGTCGTTCATTTTGTTGCCTGTGATGATGGAATCACTGAGTCTGTAATACGCTGGTATGGTGTGACTTCTGGAAGAAGAGAAGGTGAGGGTTCTGTACTCATGAGACCTATATTTGGAAGATGCACCAGGAACCAACACAAGTGCAGCTACACAGCAATTATTTCTTTTTTATTAATCATTTTATTTGTTTACATTTCTAATGATATCCCCCTTCCTGGTTACCCCTCCAC
>NC_034596.1:107600130-107606737 GCF_900095145.1 Mus pahari | reverse complement strand
CAAACTTTACATGCCCCAGTACAGGGGAATGCCAGGGCCAAGAATTGGGAGTGGGTGGGTAGGGGAACAGGGGCGGGGGAGGGGGTATAGGGAACTTTCGGGATAGCATTTGAAATGTAAATAAAGAAAATATCTAATAAAAGAAAAAAGTTAAAAAAATAAGAAAGAAAAGTCAGTGATCTCTGGCTTACTTTTTACTTCAGTTAACATAATAATCAATCCTGGTGTCATACTATGCTTTTTATGAAGATCTATGAACGGCTGACCTTCCTTTCACTCACCAATACATAGTCATATTTAGAAACATATTTTTACGTGTATGAAGCTGAAACAAGAGACAAATAGAAATATATAAAAGTGCATTGCTACAGAGAAACTGACAGAAATCAAGAGGTACAGAGTAGCTCCCAGCTGCAGTGTCCCTGAATAAGAAATGTAAGACACTCAACCTAGTGGCATAGGACCCATATCACTTTCTTGGATCTACTCTTAAATAAATGTTTGAAAGGAAATAGACAGGCAGGGCAGTGGTAGCACATGCCTTTAATCCCAGCACTTGGGAGGCAGAGTCAGGTGTATTTCTAAATTCAAGGGCAGGCTGGTCAACAGAGTGAGTTCCAGGACAGCCCGGGTTATGTAGAGAAACCCTGTCTCTACCACCTGTTCCACCCCTGTGCAAAAAGAAAAGAAAAGAAAAAAGTAAAGATAAGAAAAGAAAAGAAAAGAAAGAAAATGAACTAAATGCCTGTGAACTGTTTCCTTACAATTTCTTTCTTGAAAACTGATGAGAATAAGATCACTCCACAGAAAATGATTTGTTTTCATTTGTTTGTCTTTGTTTTTGTTTTTGTTTTTGTTTTTTTGAGGTATAGGATCAACTTTTTTAAAGATATTTTTATTAGATGTTTTCTTCATTTACATTTCATATACTATCCCCAAAGTCCCCTATAGCCTCCCCTGCCCTGCTCCCCAACCAATCCACACTCACTTCCTGGCTCTGTGATTCCCTCTACTGGGACATATGATCTTTGCAAGATCAAGGGCCTCTCCTCCCATTGATGGCCAGCTAGGCTATTCTGTGCTACATATGCAACTAGAGACAGAGCTCTGGGGGGTACTGGTTAGATCATATTGTTGTTCTACCTATAGGGTTGCAGACCCCTTTAGCTCTTTGTGTACTTTCTCTAGCTCCTTCATTGGGGTCCCTGTGTTCCATCCAATAGATGACTGTGAGCATCCACTTCTGTATCTGCCAGGCACTGGCATAGCCTCATAAGAGAGAGCTATATCAGGGGGCTGTCAGGAAAATCTTTCTGGCATATGCAATAGTGGGTTTGGTGGTTGTATATGGGATGGATACCAAACTTCAAGTCTCTGAAAAAAGAAATTAAAGAAGATCTCAGAAGATGGAAAGATTTCCCATACTCATGGATTGACAGGATCAATATAGTAAAAATGGGATCTTGCCAAAAGCAATCTACAGATTCAACGTAATCCCCATCCAAATTCCAACTCAATTCTTCACCAAGTTAGGAAGGGCAATTTGCAAATTCATCTGGAATAACAAAAAATCTAGGACAGCAAAAACTATTCTCAACAATAAAGGAACCTCTGGGGGAATCACCTTGCCTGACCTCAAGCTATACTACAGACCAATTGTGGTAAAAACTGCATAGTACTGGTACAGCGACAGACAGGTAGATCAACGGAATAGAATTGAAGACCCAGAAATGGACCCACACACCTGTGGTCACTTGACCTTTGACAAGGGAGCTAAAACCATCCAGTGGAAAAGAGATAGTATTTTCAACAAATGGTGCTGGCACAACTGGTGGTTATCATGTAGAAGAATGCTAATTGACCCATTCTTATCTCCTTGTACAAAGCTCAAGTTTAAGTGGATCAAGGAACTCCACATAAAACCAGAGACACTGAAATTTATAGAGGAGAAAGTGGGGGAAAGCCTCAAAGATATGAGCACAGGGGAAAAAATCCTGAACAGAACAGCAATGGCTTGTGTTGTAAGATTGAGAATCGAAAATTGGGACCTCATAAAATTGCAAAGCTTCTGTAAGTTAAAATATACTGTCAATAAGACAAAAAGGCCACCAACAGATTGGGAAAGGATCTTTACCAACCCTAAATCAGATAGGGGACTAATATCCAATATATATATAAAGAACTCAAGAAGATGGACTGTAGAAAATCAAATAACCCTATTAAAAATTGGGTACAGAGCTAAGCAAAGAATTCTCAACTGAGGAATACCAAAAGGCTGAGAAGCACCTTCAAAAATGTTCAACTTTCTCAATCATCAGGGAAATAGAAATCAAAACAACCCTGAGATTCCACCTCACACCAGTCAGAATGGCTAAGATCAAAAATTCAGGTGACAGCAGATGCTGGAGAGGATGTGGAGAAAGAGGAACACTCCTCCATTGCTGGTGGGACTGTAAGCTGGTACAACCACTCTGGAAATCAGTCTGGCAGTTCCTCAGAAAATTGGATATAGTACTACTGGAAGTTCCAGCAATACCTCTTCTGGGCATATACCCAGAAGATGTTCCAACTGGTAATAAGGACACATGCTCCACTATGTTCATAGCAGCCTTATTTATAATAGCCAGAAGCTGGAAAGAACCCAGATGTCTCTCAACAGAGGAAAGGACACGTAAAATGTGGTACATTTACACAATGGAGTACTACTCAGCTATTAAAAACAATGAATTCATGAAATTCTTTGGCAAATGGATGCATCTGTAGGATATCATCCTGAGTGAGGTAACCCAATCACAAAAGAACACACATGACATGCACTCACTGAGAAGTGGGTATTGGCCCAGAAGCTCAGAATACCCAAGATACAATTTGCAAAACACATGAAACTCAAGAATGAGGAAGACCAAAGTGTGGATACTTTGTTTCTTCTTAGAATGGGAAACAAAATACCTATGGAAGGAGCTACAGAGACAACGTTTGGAGCTGAGTCGAAAGTGTTTTTTTTTGTTTTTTGTTTTTTGTTTTTTGTTTTTTTTTAATAATAGTTGATTCCTCACATATAAAACTAGTATAAGCACAAAAATTGAAAATAATTTAATGACTATTCAGCGAGTAATACCTATACAGTTTTTGTGAACATTATTGAATAATTATTACTTCTATATTTTTGTATACTAAAACAAGGCAAATAATACTTATTTATGCTACTGTTATCTGTGCATGTCAATCGATGTGTAGGTGACATGAAAATCGGTCACAATACAAGGCTATTTACTGTCTGTGGTTTTGCTTCCATATTCTCAAACTAATTGGCGAAGGAGGTGCCAATAATGCTGTCCTGAAGGGAATAATGATGTTAGTATTTTTTCTAGGTTCTTTCCCACAGTTATCTGTAAACAGCTAGGTATTTCTGACTCATTATAAAGGGGCCCCCTCCTCAATCACTTACTCTCTTGCCATTCTTATTCTCTTCCCTCTCTGCCCTCCTCTCTTCCTCCCTTCCTGCCTCTCTCTCCACATGTTCAGGGCCAGCCTCTATTTCTTTCTCTGTTCTCTCTCTCTCTCTCTCTCTCTCTCTCTCTCTCCCGTGCATTAAATAATCTCTATAGTATACCCATCTTATGGCTGGTAGGGGAGGGAATGCCTCAGCATGATCCTACAGAGGCAGCCCCATCCCCAACCATCATAAATCATTCTGCCAAACATATCCCTAACCTCCCTTTTCTTCTTTATAAAACACAACAAATGAAATATAAAAATCCAAAATAGAAAGAAAATGAAAAAAAAGAAGAAAAATAGAAAAGAAAGAGAACAATGAAACAAGAAAAAGAATCTCTGATCAAAAAGGTTCCCTATTCCATCTTAAATCCTCAAGTGCAATTAATTGATAATGATACACAATTGCATTTAAGATAAGGTATCCTGTTCTACTTGCACTGTATGAATAGGATTTACTTACTGTAAATATCCATACCCCACCCCTTATTTATTTTTTGTTTCCAAGGCATGCACAGTTGGATTTGTGTTTATTTTGAATTGGAAATCCAAACAGTTCCAGAGAAAACTTCCTGACTTTTCAGCTCCATTTCCTCTAAAAAGAAAAACAACACATAACAAAACAAAGGCAATCAAAGACACATGGAGAGGAAGCTGGAAGCTTTGTACTGTGCTAACTTTTATCCCCCCAGGAACCTCCCCCCAATGCAAAGTAGCCCCCACTCTCAGACTGAAAGCCAAGGTCTAGCTGAGAAGCCTCATCTCCTCACTAGAGCCTCCATCAGAGCATGGCTGTCCTGGTGCTGCTCCTCTGCCTGGTGACATTCCCAAGCTGTAAGCGTTTCAGCATTTTAGGAGAGGGACCCAGGCATGGCATTTATGGTATGTATGTCTGATGGTGATGTTGTTTATCCCCAGGTGTCCTGTCACAAGTGCAGCTGAAGGAGTCAGGACCTGACCTTGTGCAGCCATCGCTCACCTGCACTGTCTCTGGGTTCTCATTAAGTAGCTATGGTGTACATTGGTTTCACAAGCCTCCGAGAAAGGGATTGGAATGGTTGGGAAGAATATGGTCTGGTGGAAGCATATACGATAATTCAGTTCTCCGTTCCCGACTGAGTATCAGCAGGGACACCTCCAAGAGCCAAGTTTTCTTTCAAATGAGCAGTCTGCAAAGTGAAGACACGGCTGTGTACTACTGTGCCAGATACACAGTGAAAAAAGTCCAGTGTGAAACTGAACAAAAACTTCCCTACAGGGATGTCCTGACCAGCAGGGTGCACTGAGGTACAACAAGGACTCCTCAGTATCTCTTTACAACCAATGACGTTCTGGCCTATGTTGTATGAGCATCGGTTTTAATGTTAGAGATGTGAATTCTTCTTTGAGCCATGTAAATTCTCTAGAGCCTGCTTTTCAGTGTGATGTTGTATTAAGCTTCTTGTTTGTTCACAAACTAGAAGAATTTTTAAATGGTTCTATAGCAGTATATAATGAAAACAAATTATTGAGCTGATATTTATCAATAAATACTCAGTGGAGCATTGTGTAGGTGAGGACAGCCAAGGAGATTTGGTAATGTATTGTCTCTCTCATGACTGCAGTTTTAGTAACATTTCTGCTATATCCATAATTTATGTTTAAAATTAATTGTATTCATCTTCTCTAACATGAAGTTTTCAAGGACATGTCCACATGTTAATGATTACACAATTACCATTCTGATTGCTAACTCATACAATCTGCTCTCCGTATATGAAGAATATAATATGCTGTTATTAACTGTGACCAACATCCATACATTTTATTATTGAAATAACCCTTCCTATCTGACTCATCACTCTTATTATTCTATACTGATCAAGCTACGATCAGCCTGTTTTAATTTTACTTTACCTCAGATCAGATTTTTGTGTTCCACTTGGCAAGATGTTCTTTTGTACTCTTGCAGCCATCAATGTGGATATATAACCATCTCCACATATTAATATATATATCATAATGAGTTTTCAGGTGAGAAAATAGCCATAAAAACATGATAGTGTAAGATAATGAAATATTCATTTTGTCCCAAAGTGACTGTTAACACTCACTCATCTGATTGTTTAACACATTATCTGGTTTGTGTACTGGCAATAATCATGCCTTCAGGATGATCAATTGCTCATGGGATACTGGCTGTTTCCCTTAGAACAGAGGTTGACTGTTTTCTAATGGAAGTAGAATTTTCCAGTATCGATGTGTCTATAATCATGGATTGTTTTCCTCCAGGCTCTCTCTTTCAGCCTGTGTCTTCAAGTTTGGGGAATCTCTTATACAGCATCATTTAATATCCCACTGTCTTAAAACTCAGCAAATACTTTGTGTGTGAATTAAATTTACTTTTAGCAGATAAATATCATAAATGGTGACACCCTCTATCTATCTGGAACTAACCATAGGCCTGGAAAGATCAGGTAACATCCATAGAAGTCGTCAGTACTCACAAATAGGGAATCCTCAAATAATTATCTACCCTTCTGTCTAGTCTAGTATCTTGTACTTCTTCTCCGGGAATTGTTCTTTCAAGACTAACCAAGTTACAACCACAGACTGCCAGGAGCCTTTCTCTTGTCCCACAAAGTTAGGAAAAGGAGACCAGTATAATGACCTTGCACCTTCAACTCCCTTACCACTCTCCCAAGAGATAACCCAAAGCCCATCTACCACTTACCAAACATTCCATGACTTTTCTCCCAGCCTCTGTTTGTCAGCACACTCTACAGTCATGGTTTCTCCATTCCCAGGACACGCCACTCACTCCATGTGGCCAGAATATCTAAATACTGATATTTGACCTCTTTCTATTCTCTATTTTTTGGGGACTTTCAAAATTCAGCCATCAGCTATCTCTTATTCTGTACATCTTCTTCTGCTTCATCTCCACCCCCACATGCCACAAATCCCTGCTAACTACCTCCAAGATAAAAGCCAACTTCCCCAGATGGCTAGGAGTCATGTTTAGTGACCTTATTGTTCGCTTAGCACCTCCACAAGCACCATGTACCGCCTGAGATTTCTGTTTCTCTCTCTTTCTCTCTGCCTCTCTCTCTCTCTCTCTCTCTCTCTCTCT
>NC_034596.1:107588616-107600055 GCF_900095145.1 Mus pahari | reverse complement strand
TCTCTCTCTCTCTCTCTCTCTCTCTCTCTCTCTCTCTCCCTCCCTCCCTCCCTCCCTCCGTTCCTCCCTCTCCTTGCATGTCTGTGTTTTCCTGCAGGCCATGTGGGTTATGTTACTGTAGCACTGCAGTGTAGCTTAAAATCAATCATGGTAGGACCTCAACAGTATCCTTTTTATTGACAATTGCCTTGCCTACTCATTTTTGTCACTTACAAAACAGTCTCCAGTAAGTTCCAGCTCTTACTTACCAAGTTACCTGATATGGCCAATTGGAAATTAAATTTAACCAGGCCAGTTGGAGAGATCTCAGATAGACTAAGGCTGAGACAAGTATATTCCAAACAATCCTTTTTTTATACTTTTATCAGAAACAGAATATAATGGCAGTTGAGAGGATCAATGCAATGATAGGCAACAGGATACCATGACATTTACAAGCTATACATAGTACATAAGATGAATGTCTGAAACCAATTTTCCTGGCAAGTTTTGTATGCTTTATTGACTTCTAGGAAACACAGAGGAACACAAAGCAAGATGAATGCTTCATTACCTGAAAGGGTTCCTTGTTTCTTGGGAACTAAAAGGCAACAGTGCTCTAGAACACCTGTACAGGGCGACTACACTGAACCAACTCCAGAAGGCCAACAATCTCCATTAAACATTTTCTTTAAGAATTTTTGGCTTTAAAACATTCTGCCACTAGTCCACTAGTTTTTCTTCATTTTAGGGGATATATATATATATATATATATATATATATATATCCTTTCCCCTAACAGCTTCCCCATACTTTTCCCAAAATAAACCTATTACAATGTCATAACTTTCTAAGCTCAGTTAGCACTGTGCATAAGTACATGTGTGATCCAAAGAACTATAGCATAAGATAACTACCAGTGACTATACCCTCAGAAAAGTAAGATTGTCACTCTTTAGAGAATGTTTATTCTTGCAATAGATCCTCAGTAAAAGTCAAGGCCAAGAAATCATCAGCCCTATCTATACCAGGGTTTTGGTTGATTTTTCCTTAGTTATGTTTAGAGAGACCACAACAGCCATGATAAGTTCATGACTGTGATAGGCATACCATATTCAGAAGATAGCATCTCCCAGAGCTGTTTCCCATGCTCTACCTCTTACATTCTTTCCACTTCCTCTTCCTCAGTATTCTCTGAGCCTTGGGGGAATATGAATAAAACAAGGCATCTCTAACATACAACTTTATGAAGATTGGGAAGGACAAACACTGTCTGCTTCTCCCATATGCAGAACACAGATTCTGTGTGTCAGGGACCGTCTTTGAATGGTACTTTGATTTTTGTAGGTTTGGAAACTAGAATGAGAACCCAGAAAGAAAAAGAAATATTTAATGTGAGGCCAGTGGGACCAATGGCAAGACTTTATTGGTAATGTGAAACAAATGATAAAATTTCATTGGAAAAAACCATTATTTATTAGTCTTATTAGTTCGAGAATACAAAAACTAGCCTAAAACAACATACGGACAGTTGCCTGGTGTAAAGATAGAAGACAACAACCATGAAAAAATTTAAAAGATATCAAAGGAAGAACATCAGGTTGCGAAATAAGAGAGTTTGTTGCAAATAGAAGTATGTCTTCGTATCAAACACTGAGCAGTAAACAGACAGTGGGAAATGATGTCATGTTTGCAAGCCTCTATAGGACCTGAGGACAGTTTTGTTGCAGAAATAAGTAAAATTCAGAAAAGTCCCAAGTGGTCCCATCACAGCAAACATGTTTGGATAACTTCTCCAGGCAGATTTGACCCTGTCTATGAGCTTCATCAGAAAGAGACAGTGTCCACCTGAGACAGTGGAGACAATGGAAAAGACTGAGCTCCTATATACAAGTATGTGTGGTGATATATATATTGAACATAGACTATTCATCACAGACTTGAGGATCACATTTGTTTTCCATATTATAATTTTGAAAGGCAATTGATGGATAGAAGGTGGTGAGTGTCTATTATGGACATGAGGAGACAGTGGGCTTCTTTGACCGTTTTCTGACCAGAATTCCTTGTGTCTGTAGGAGTCCACTGTGCAGTGCTACTGAGGGAATCTAGTGGAAGCTTGATGCAACCTCAAGAGTCCTGGTAACTCTTCTGTACAGCTTATGGATTCTCTTTCACAGGTTATGTCTTGCGTTAGTTCCACAAGGCTCCAGGAATAGGTCAGAAGTGGGTCTCATCCATCAGTAAATAGTATTAACATAAACTATGCCAATGCCCTGAAGGACATATTCACCAACACATTGTATAGAGACTATAACATAAAAGCCGTGAACCTCTTACTGAGCAGCCTGGAGGCTGAGGACACAGTCATGTGTTACTTTTCAAGAGACTCAGTGATGCAAGAGTACCCTGCGTTGAGACGGGAACATCTCTGCTGGGCTATCTGGTGAAAGAAAAAATATTGAAACATCTAAAGTATTCTAACTAATGAGAAGGACACCAGCAAGTTAGTAAACCATAGATTCCAATTGTAGTTATGCAAGGACTGGTGTTATAGCCAGTAATGTAAGAAACTATTCTTTTAAATGCTAGAAAATGTAAATATGATAAATAAACGGTGCTATATACTAATGGAAATATAAGTACATATACTTGACGTGGCTTTTATTAAGAACCTCATTGAAGCTCTGTGTTGTGAAGGCATCCAGAGAGATTTTGGCAAAGGGTTTGTTTCTCTCCTGCCTACGTTTTTAGTAATACACCTACTTTTTATTGCACTGAAGTGCTGATGGAACTGCTTGTATTCATCTTATTAATGTGATGTTTTGAATTCCATGCTGTTCTTGCTTTGAGGATATCTCATAAAAAGCATACAGGAAGAATATTACATGTTGTTATTAACTGTAGTCTAATTCCATGTAGCTCATTATTTGGAATAATCCTTCCAATCTAATTGATTAGTGTTCTCTTTGCTCAACCAGGATCACCCAACCTTCAATTCACTATCCTTAAGAGCAGGTTTTTCATTAAGTTCCACTTGACAAGATGTTTTTGTTCTATTAGTCTCTGCTTGTCCTTCATAAAATGCCCTTCATGTTAATTCAGCTTGCTATGAATTTAGGCAATCATAAACAGAGCTGCTGCAAACATGAGAGGAAAAGTTTGAATTGCTCACCCCAGTGCTGGTTTCAGAGATTCAGAGATTCAGAAAATATACTGTTCTTGCATATTAGCCAGGATCAGTTACTGGTACAAACAGTGAGCAGCTCATATCCAACTATAAGTATGGAAAACCAAGGACGCTCCATGAGCACTACTACACTACCCATACAGAAACATATACACATAATTAAAATAATGTATTTCATTAAAATGATTAACCCAGTGCTTAAAGTTAGCATAATAGAAGAGATCTTATGTAGTATATGTGAGGCCTTGACTCAATTGATACAATAATTTAATGAATACACTCCATAAGTTGATAATAAAACATTGTATTTGAATCATCACTACTTTCTGTCAAAGATAAGGACACAATTCCATACAGGTGATCAGTCTCATTTTTCTTCCACAAAATGGCTCATTTACATCACATGCCTAAATTTTGAGGCCACAGGATGAAATACAAAGACATTAGGTGATGATCTGACACAGAGATATGCATTTTCATTCATGTTCCAGGGACCCTTCAGTTGCCTCCTGTGGCTGGAAGTTCCAAGTAAGGAATCTACATTTCTTCAAGGCACCTGACCATTTATACTTCCCCAAACCTAACATCAGCTCATCTGTCAAGTTGCACATATTCTTCAGGTTCATCACCATACCCAATGAGAAATAAACCTTCTTTCCATTTATTCATTTATTCACATTATATTTCAAGCATTGCCTTCTACTCTTTTCTCAGTCTCTCTCTCACAGAGTAACCCCCCCCCCATCCCACTCTCCTTTTACACTGAGAACAGGTAGGCTCTTCCCTGGGTAGAAACCCACCAAGGCATATGTCTCTGCAGGACTATGCATATCATCTTCCACTTAGGCCAGACAAGGTAGCCCTGTTTGGGGAACAGGATACACAGGCAGGCAGCAGAGTCAGGTACAGCCCATGTTCCAGCTTCTGGGGGATTCGAACGAGGATCAAGCTGCACATCTGCTATATATGTGTAGGGGTCTTAGGTCCATGTGTACTCTTTAGCTGGTGGTTCAGTCTCTGGAAGCCACCAAACATTCAGGTTAGTTTACTCTGTCTACCGGGTTTCTTGGGCTCTGTCTATTGTTTGACTGTGGATCTCTGCATATGTTTTAGTCGCTACAGTGTGGAGCCTCACAGAGGACAGTTATGCAATCTGCATAAACATAACTTGTCCTGATACAAGCATGACAGTGTATCTTTATTAGAGTCAGGAACTGGTTCTTGACACAGAATTGTTTTCAAGTTGGGCCAGTCATTGGTTGACCATACCTGCAGTCTCTGCTTCATCTTTGTCCTTTTTGCCTGGGCTATCTTTGCATACCACAATCAGGGATTCTCTCTACACATACATTTTGTAGTAATCCTTGATAAGTCCACATATTATTCAAATTTCTGATTTCCCTGTGACATGTTTATGTGTTTATTTATTACTGTGTTTCTCTCTCTTTGTGTGTGTGTGTGTGTGTGTGTGTGTGTGTGTGTGTGTGTGCAGGAATATGTATACATGGTGGTGATATACAAGGCCTTCCCATGTCAATCAGCACCACATTTTTCAGGTGTGCTCTCTCACTGGGCAATAATAGTTGAGTTAGTTAGACTGGATGACCAGTGATCTCCTGCTCATGTTCCCTCCATTTGCCAGAAGTTATGAAACAAATGGATTTAACTAATATCTATAGAACATTTCATCCTAAAACAAAAGGATATACCTTCTTAGCACTTCATGGTACCTTCTCCAAAAATGACCATATAATCAGTCACAAAACAGGCCTCAACAGATACAAAAATATTGAAATTGTCCCATGCATCCTATCAAATCACAATGGGCTAAGGTTGATCTTCAATAACAACATAAATAATATAAAGCCCACATACATGTAGAAGCTGAATAACACTCTCCTCAATGATAACTTGGTTAAAGAAGAAATAAAGAAAGAAATTAAAGACTTTTTAGAGTTTAATGAAAATGAAGCCACAACATACCAAAACTTGTGGGACAAAATGACAGCAGTCCTAAGAGGAAAACACATAGCTGTGAGTACCTCCAAAAAGAAACTGGAGAGAGCATATACTAGCAGTTTTACAGCACACCTAAAAGGTCTAGAACAAAAGGAAGCAACTTAACCCAGGAGGAGTAGACAGCAGGAAATAATCAAACTCAGGGCTGAAATCAACCAACACAGAATCTGGGGAAATCCAAAAAAAAAATCATCAAATCCTACTACAAAAGCCTATACTCAACAAAACTGGAAAACCTGGATAAAATGGACAGTTTTCTAGACAGATACCAGGTGCCAAAGTTAAATCAGGATCAGATTAATGATCTAAACAGTCTTATATCCCCCAAAGAAATAGAAATAGTCATTAATAGTCTCCCAACCAAAAAACAAAACAAAACAAAACAAAAAAAACCACAGGACCAGATGGGTTTAGTGAAGAGTTCTATCAGATCTTCAAAGATCTAATTCCTATACTCCTCAAACTATTGGACAAAATAGAAACAGAAGGTACTCTACCCAATTCATCCTATGAAGCCACAATTACTCTGCTACCTAAACAACACAAAGACCCAACAAAGAAAGAGGACTTCAGACCAATTTTCCTTATGAATATCGATGCAAGTGTCAAGTTTTTAAAACTGAACAACATCCAAGCTGTGGTCACAGCTATGCATTACTGAACCAGAGATACAGTGAGGGCACTCCAGTGTCAGACTAAATATAAACCTCCTCACTGTAGGAATGTTGGGAACCACCATGGGGCGCTGAGGACCAACAGTAACTCTTTCAAAGCGACAAGCTCTAGCCTATGCAGGCTAAGCTTATGTTTCATTGTTGAACCCTTTGTCTCTTTTCTACTCAGGGAACCTCTCTAGAGCCTCCTCAATGTCATATTCTATTAAAAACTTTCTATTTCTCAACAAACTAGAGAAAAAATGATTTTTTTATCACATATCCTCAAATATATCCATTGGCTTCTTTTATTAAAGAAAATGACATAAAATTGTAATTCAATGTATATGCTTATAGTTAAAAAGGAGTCTGCAATTATGATACATGTTGACTGTAAGTTCAGTAGTTCTTGGGAATTTTCAGAAATCTCGAATTTATCTTTTCTGTTTATGCAGATGATGAAGACACCATATCACCCCTCAATTAATGTTACTTTCTGAAGACTCTTCGGAAATAAGAAACACTCATAGTTTTCTTCTTCTAAACCAAGATGCATATGTAGGAGGGTAAATTGGTTACTGTTTTGTCATTTTTATACATTTTCATCTTGGCAACAATTAGACTGCACCTTGCTTTCCTAAATAAGGATTCAACTGCAGAGTTACTGTACACACTCCCACTTGAAAAGCTCCTCTACCACTGTTCACATCCCAGCTGATGCCATCTCCAGTCCTGCTTCTGTCTCTCATCAGCTCTTTCCACACACAGATGAGTTCTATGACTTTCAGTTTGTGCTACTGTTGGTGCTTTTGTCGCCTACAGAGACTCCCAGAATTAGTTCTCTGGCACTCTCCTCCTGAGAGTCTGTCATATCATGTGTGAAATAGAGAAGTGTAATTCAGAGAAGCAGTGTTAACTGGGCGTTCAATGCTAATGGATCATGGACATGAGACAGATTTAAAAATGAACAAAGAAGTTGCCTATTTCCATTCTTTCTGCTTGCCCTCAGGGCTTCAGTCCTTTTAGGGCCAGCAGAAAGAATGGAAACAGGCAACCTCAGGAAATAGGAGGTTGGGGGAACCCCAGAATGCACCAGAGATCTGGGAGATCAGAGACTTCCAGGATTCAAAGGGAGTGACCTTAGATGAAATGCTCTACAGTAAGGAGAGGGAACTTATAGAGACCACCTCCAGCAGGAAGGCAGGACATCAAGTAAGGGATGGATTTCCCATCCCACAGTCACATCTCTGACCCATAATTGTTCGTGTCTGAAAGAATTACAGGGATGAAAATGGAGAGGAGCCTGAGGAAAAGAAGGTCTAGTGACAGGCCCAAAGTGGGATCCATCTCAAGAGAAGGTCCCAAGTCCTGACACTATTACTGAGGCCATGGAACACTCACTAAAAGGGACTTAGCATGGCTGCACTCTGGAAGACCCAGAAAGCAGCTGAAAGAGTCAGATGCAGATATTTGTACCCAACCAATGGACAGAAGCAGCTGACCCCTGTTTTTGAATTGGAGAAGGCTGAAAGAAGCTGAGGAGAAGGGCCATCCTGTAGGAGAACCAGCAGTCTCAATTAATCTGGACCCCCGAGATCTCTCCAACACTGGACCACCAAACAGACAGCATACACCAGCTGATATGAGGCCCCCAACACATGTACAGTAGAGGCCTTCTGGGTCTGTGTTCATTCAGAGATGATACACATAACCCTCAAGAGACTGGAGGTCCCAGGGAGTTTAGAGGTCAGGTGGGGTGGAGGTGGGAGCATCCACATGGAGACAGGGTGGGGTGAGGAGGAGATGTGGGATGTGGAGCAGTCAGAGGGTGGATGGGGAGGCAGGGAATGGAATATGGAGTGTAAAAAAATAAATTAAAAATTAAAATAATTTTTTTAAAAAGAAGAGAAAAAAATAATCTGTTCATCTGATGCTGAGGCTTCTCTGGCACACCATTTCGCATGGCTGAGATGGCTGCACTCTGAAGAATCACAGCCCCAGAGACTTCATCCCAGGATCGCTTCTCACTGCTGATGTGCCCTTCCTGCCACTATTACACAGCCTAATGATTCATGGGCATCAGCCCACCCTTTGGAAAAATTTCCTGCAAATCGGCATGAGGATAAACTGTCATGAACTAATGCTAAATGAATTAATTATGCCATTGCTGGTTGATTTAAATAATTTTAAGAAGCTTTAAGGAGTTGCTCTTAGTTTTTTGCCAGAAAGATGAAATAAATAATCATTCTAGGAAAAGAATCATTCTGGGTCAGGTCCAAGGATGAAGCCACAGGTGTGTATTATGATAAAGCAAAGTCATGTGAAACTTTTGCTTTGAACTCATAATAAGCTTATAGAATGAAACACTGCTTTGAATTTACTATCAACATTTTTCTGAAACTCCCCATATATGTAACATTTTGCCTACGCAATAATTTTATGAAAAACTTGTGTCTAAGAAGGCCAGAGATAAGAAATAAAGTGTGGGATTTGGGGATCTGCTCTATCCACTGAATAGATATATCTGGCCATAACCAAACACATTTTGTTACTCATTTTCCCCCAATAGCAAACTTTGCTCTCAAAATTGTAACCTCTGTGTAACCCCATTATCTTAACTTTTGCCCCTGAAATTGTTGACTGCACCTACTTGCCTTCTTCAGTTTACACTGTGATGCCAGACTGGCCTAAGAAAATGGATATAGCCATGTTACAAATCATTTATACATCTTCTGTTCATGTTCTTTATAGAAATAAATGAAGCACCCTGCCAGATCTCAGGAAGGCGGTCCCTGATGAAGTACCTGCTCCTGGTTCAGTCAGAGCAGACACAACAGTGAAATTAAAAAAGGAACTGGTATCCTGAAATCTGCCTTTTAAGCATATTAAGTAAGATTATTACTATTCTTGCTATTCAGTTGTTTGAGTGATTCATAGACTTATCAGGTGAAAATTGAAAATGTTGAGAACTCTAAATTAGTCTGAATCAAAGGACTCTAGGAAGTTAGTAACATATATATTCCAATTATAGTTGTGTAACCACGGGAGTTATAATGGTTAATGAAGGAGTGTATTCTATAAATTTTAGAAAAATTTAAACATAATCAAATAGTGCTATGAGCTAACAGTGTAAAATAAAAACATAAACTTAAAGTGACTTTAATGAAGACCTCTCATTGGAGCACTGTGCTGTGAAAACATCAAGAGAGACTTTGGTAAATGGTTTGCTCTTTGTCTACCTATGTTTTTAGTAGTATTCATAGTCTTTATTGTGCTTACGTGATGTTTAAACTAATTGTATTCATTCTGTTAATATGATGTAATGTAATACTTTCAAATACAGGTTCATTGTAAATGAACATGTAGTAACTGTTTTGGAAGATATGGAATTAACTAAACATTATAATGAAGATCACAATATGCTCTTATTAAGTGTATTCATGATCCATTAAACTTGCTGTTGAGTATTCCCAACCTATACTACCCAATCAAGGATTACCCATNCCTCAATACACTGTTCCTGAGGCCAGGTTTTTTTTTTTCATTATTTTCCACTGGATAGGAGGTCCTTGGATTCTCTGGTCCCAGCTTCTGATTTATAAAGTGCCCTCCATGCTCTTCCCCTCTGGTGATTATAGGTGACTGTGAGAGAGCTTTGCACTTCTCCTGCTGCCTAAGGCTTTCTGTTCACTTATTGATAACATGATAATCACCTACAGTCCAGCTCCTAAATCTTCTGTGCTGTTCCATATTTACACTCAAACACTTGGGGTAAGAGATGCAGCCAGTGCTGTTCTGAGGGGAAGAATGAAATATAGAAATCTGAAAGAAATTAAGAGAGAGAGAGAAAGGAAAAGAAGGAAGGGAGGGAGGGAGGGAGGGAGGGAGGGAGGGAGGGAAAGAAAAGTTTAAGTAGTTTCTTAAGTCGGGTTTCCCATAAAAAAAAAAGGAGCCCCATTTCCATCTTATATAATTTACTGCAATTTGCTATGATATACAATTGCCTTGAAGATAATGTATTATTTTTTTCCTCTTTATTTGGGATTGAAAAAACATGCAGTACCAGGCAAAACTTTCTGAGATTTCACCTCCATTTATTCTAAGAAGCACAAATGTAATTATATGCACGCAGAAAAAAAAAATGGAAAGATTGCCCTGTGCTTCCTTTTATCCTCTCAGGAACCTCCCCAAATACATAGCAGCCCTCAGGCTCAGGCTGAAAGCCCAGGCCTAGCTGTGAAGTTCTATCGTCTTCTCATGGAGCTTCCATTAGAGCATGGCTGTCTTGGTGCTGCTCCTCTGCCTGGGGACATGTCCAAGCTGTTTCAGGCTTTCAGAAGAGTGACTAAGACATGTCAGGTAGGAGATGTATGACAAATGGTGATGTGACTTGTCCCCAGGTGTCCTGTCCCAGGAGCATCTGAAAGTCAGGAGCTGGCCTGGTGCAGTCCTCACAGAGCCTGTCCATCACATGCATGTTTCTGGGTTCTCATTAACTGACTACCGTGTGCACTGGATTCACCTCCTACCAGGAAAGGGTCTGGAGTGGATGGGAGTCATATGGAGTAATGGAAGCACAGAATGTAATTCAGATCTCAAATCCCGGATCAGCAACGGCAGAGACACCTCCAAGAGCCAAGTTTTCTTGAAAACGAACAATCTGAAACCTGAAGACACAGCCAGGTATTACTGTGTAAGAGACATAGTGAGGGAAGTCAGGTGTGAGCCTGCACAAATACTTCTCTGCAGGGATGCTCACGACCAGCAGGGGGTGCTGATGACCCAGAGGGACTTCCCAGGATCTCTTGTAGAATCTAGGAAGTTCTGACCTGTGTCTATCAGCATGTGTTTCAATGTTAGAGTTGTGAGTTTTCCTTCCAGCCACAGAGGTTCTTTAGAGCCCACCCTTCGGTGTCATTCTACTACATTTGTTTGTTCACACAGTGGACGGATTTGTTAAATGATTCTATAATCTAATAGGGTCTAACATAAAGAAATTATTGAGTTGATATTTACCAAAAAAAAAAAAAAAAAATCCCTCAAAGTGAACAACTGTGTTGGCGAGAAAAACCAGGGAGATTTGTGAATAGATTATTTCTCCTGACAGTAGTTTTAATCACCTTTCAGCCATTTACTGTATTTAATTGATGTTTAAAATTAATTGTATGCATCTTCCCTAACATAAAGTTTTCAAACACATTTCCACAATTTAATTATGACACAGTAATCGTTATGAATGCTAACTCATAAGATCTCTCTTCATATACGAAAAACATAATATGCTGTTATTAGCTATAACTAACAAACATACATATTATTATTGAAATAATGCTTCCCATCTAACGGAACAGTCTTCTCATTCGACACTGTCTATGCTGTGATGAGCCTGCCCTAATTTTACCTTTCCTCACATCATTTCTTCTTCTTCTTCTTCTTCTTCTTCTTCTTCTTCTTCTTCTTCTTCTTCTTCTTCTTCTTCTTCTTCTTCTTCTTCTTCTTTTTTTTTTTTTTTGATGGCTTCAGGAGTACATGGCTTTGCTTGTATTTCTTTATTATTATTATTATTATTATTATTATTATTATTATTATTATTATTA
>NC_034596.1:107581535-107587673 GCF_900095145.1 Mus pahari | reverse complement strand
TAAGGCAGTAGATGATGTATGTTCAATAAAAGCACAATGATACCTAGAACCTAAATAATATGTGTCTGATCATATTNCCTTCAAATTGTGTCACATGTGATGATGAAATAACAGAAGCCAGGACACAGTGGGATCTGTTGAGTTCTGGAGAGACTGTATAAACTGAACAAAAAAACATTCCATATGCATAAAAGCAAGAGAAAATAAGTCATATATTAAATATTCCAAATTTCAATGATATAAAAATGTGTATTTTTGTTATTGCTGCTTATATAAATTTTGGATAGAAATACATATGGAATCTAGNTCTAGATGACAAGGTGACTTTGATTTCACAGGTTTGATGAGTAAGCTTAATTTATTGAAATGGTTATTGTTTGTCTTTTTATGGAATAAACTCCCTTTTCCTTGTATAAAAAGATATTCTGTAGCTCCTTCCTAAGTAATATAAAGGAAATTGGGTCATTCCACTGTATCTAACCCTGTCTTCATCTATCCTGTATCTCCTGATGGATACATTGGGTGATTTACTAAACTCATAGTATTTGTCCTCCTCTGATATGCAGATTTCATGTTAACTAGATAAACACTCTATTGGTTACTTTGTTCTTTTAGTGGTAATTCACCTTGAGTAAGGCACTTACAAGGTTTAGAATTCATAACAGTATAACAAAGCCTTGTCAGAAGGAAAGCCAAGAGCTCACATCTTAAATCACAAGCAGTAGCCAGAGAGGACACTGGGAATGTCATGGGTCTTTTTAAGCCTAAGAATTCTCCCCCATTAATACAAATCATCAAACAAACCCACACATCCTAATGCTCTTCCCAGAATGTTCCACAAACTGGGGAGCAAGTGTTCAAACATATGAGCTTATGATGATCATTCTCATTCAAACCACCCAACAAAATAGGAAGGGTTCTGGAGTGTGTGCGATACATAAGTAAGTTTAAGAAAGAAAACTCAATAATGTTTTCCAAAACACTGGCTTTGGCACTTATTGAAATTCATACAGAAGTTTCTAAGAAGCATNCCTTCTCCAAATACTTGTTAGCAATTATTTCTTTTCATGTATGAAATCGTCATTCTTTATGGAGAGAGATGAGAGCTAAGCATAGTTTCGTTGCATTTGTCTGATAAGTAATTTNAAAATGTTGAAAAATTNATGTAGACTCTCCTTGAGTGCTTATTNAAGAAATAGTTATCCCAATAAGTAGGATGGTTTTAATTAGACTGAAAGATTGTGTGGCTCTTTAGTGGTTGAATTCCTTGCANAATTTTGTGTTATTTCCTCCTAACTAGACTGCATGTAAAATGTCTTTATCGTTGCATTTAGGTGGATCTTCACTTTGTCCTTTCCATGACTGTGTAGATAACCAAGTTACAGTNCACAAACCCAAAGAAGCTAAGTAACAAGGAGGTCCGATGGGAGGATATTTTATGTCACTTATAAGGAGAAATAAAATAGACAACTATGGTAGGTAGACAAAGGGAACTGGGTATGAGAGGGTATAGAGAACAGGAGGTATCCAGTGATCAACAGGGAGAGAGAACTGGGAAAGAAAACTGGAATGGAGGTGGGAATTTCTNAGATAAGCTAGAAACCAGGGACAATGGAACTTCCCAGAAATCTATAAGGGTAACCCTAGCTAAGATCCCCAACAATAGGTGATATAGAATTTGAATCAGCTACCTCCTATAACATACCTCCTATAACAAGACATAACTTCCAATTGAAGGATGGAGACACCAACACAGGCAAAAATCCTTAGACNCACAATTTGTCTGGCATACAGAATTTCAGAAATAAAGTTGTAATAGAATCTGAGGCAATTTTCAACCAATAAAGGACCCATACTGAGACACATGCCATGAGATCTCTCTCACTATGACACTANTAATGATATTCTTCTATAATTGTAGAGAGGAGTCTGGCATAACTGTCTTGTCAGATGTTTCAACCAGCAGTTGATGGAAACCAATACAGAGACCCACATCTAAACATTAGACAGAGGTTGTGGAATAGTTTGCAAGAGGGGAAGGAAGAATTTAAGGAGTCAGAAGATGAACCTAGTAGTACTACACATAGATAGGCTAAGGTAAGTTGATATCTGGAGGAAGACTCCCATTCTCTGAGACTGAAGGAGTTGAAATAAGAGAAGGGACTGGGAGGAGAAGAAGAAGGGAAATTTTCCATTAGGATTAAAGTAAATAAATGAACTATTTAATGAAAATATAAACAATATAATAATGCTAATAATAATAAACTATTAAATGTCTACATGTACACTAGACAAAATTTAATGCATGGACAAACATTTAAAATATGTATCTACCTCTAAAATAGAAGATAACTAAAAATAATATGTGACTTCAACATGAACTGAAGAGAAATGAAATTTAAGATGAAATTTAAGGCCTGTGATTCATGTAACTTAGGTCAAAAAGAGGAGTTTGTGAGCTTAGAAGCCTGAGGCTGAGAACCTAGCAGAACAGGCCTGAGCAAGTCTGAGCAGGCCCACTGTTACACAGTAACCAGATGTTCTGCTGACCCACCCCTCAGGTCTCCTGACATCCTGACTTGCACGTACTATTCTGCTGATGTGTAATCATTCTGCTGATGTTTAAATGAGCCAATTGTGTGTAACCATGCCAAATTTCTCCTAGCCCCCACCCTTTCCCTATAAAAACCCCTAGCTTTCGAGCCACGTGGTCAATGCCTCTACCTCCTCCATGGGATACCCATCGGTCCAGAGCTCCGTCAATAAACTACCTCATGTTTTTTACATGAAGAAGTTCTCTCATGTTCTCTGGGTGAGCCCTTATCCCGAGACAAGAGTGGGGTCCCCGGAAAGGGGTCATACAGAACCCCTTCCCTTTGTAAAAGGGAAGTCTCTTGGTGTCTTCATTCATGAGAAAGGAAAAACCTCAGTAGCATAAGATTACAATATACTACATAATATTAAATTAACCAGATACAAAATTACATGAGTACGGCATCTCATATCAAGTTCTCCAACACTGAGTGAGAAATGAGAAGCTGAGGACAGAGACAAAAAGACAAATATAAAAGTATATGCATATAATCACATTAAGTCACATATACTAAATGTTCTAAAGAGCCCCCTCACAAGTTATATTTTCCAGATGAGAGATGAGAATAAGACTCACTCAACTGACACCAACAGAAAAAGTGTAAGTAGTTCCTGATGCAAGATTACCAGCCATAAGATTCCCAATTACATCCTAAGTCTGCACAATGTGACATATATAATCTATTCTTTATCTGAAATTGTAATTCAGACTGCACCAGGAAAATGTCCCTGCATAAACATTGTCTTTTCTCTAAGAAGCACAAAGCACATTTCAGTCACTTGAAAATAAATTATCCTCTCAGGAACCTCCCCAAATGCAAAGCAAACCTCAGGCTCAGACTGAAAGCCCAGGCCTAGTGGAGAAGCTCTATCTTCTCACTGAGCCTCCATAAGAGCATGGCTGTCTTAGTGCTGCTCCTCTGCCTGGTGACATTTCCAAGCTGTGAGTGTCTCAGGCTTTCAGGACAGGGGCTCAAGCTTGTAATCTACAATATTCATGATTTATGGTGATGAGGTTTGTCTCAAGAATCCTGTCCTAGTTGCATCTGAAAGAGTCAGGACTTGATCTGGTATAGCCTTCACAGACCCTGCCCCACACCTGCACTGTCTCTGGCTTCTCATTATAGTAGCTACCATGTGCACTGAGTGTGTCAGTCTACGGTAAAGGGTCCACAGTGAATGGGAGCAATGTGTAGTGGGTAAGCACAGCATATGGTGCAGCTCTCAAATCCCAAGTCATCATTAACAGGGACACATCAATGAGCCAAGTGGTCTTAAAACTGAACAATCTTCAAAATGAGGAAACAGTCATGTACTACTGTGCCAGAGACACACTAAGGAAACTCCAATTTGAGCATAAAAAAATCTCTCTGGAGATGCTCAAGACAACTGGAAGTGATAGTAACCAACAGAGACTCCCCAGGCACAGTAAAGTATGCTCAGAAGCTAGGTAACTCTGGAGTATGCTGCATGCGCTTGTATTTAAGGGTTACAAACAACTGTCTTCTTTTTACCCAGGGAGCTACTCTAGAGGCCCATCTCCAGTGCCATATTGTGTTAAGTTTCCTATTTGTCATCAAACTAGAACAAATGCTTTTGTAATTATTATTGTTGGAATTTTTATTTACACTTTACTTATTCACTTTACATCTCACACATTGTCACACTACCTGTCACTCTTCTCACAAATCTTCCCCCATCCAGCTTCCTTTCTCCTCTGAGTGGGTGCCTCCAGATATATACCCCCTACCCTGGCACTTCAAGTGTCTACAAGGCTACATACTTCCTCTCTTACTGTGGCCAAACTTTCAGACCAGATAGAAGTACAAATTCCACTTACAGGGAACAGGTTTTGGGATAGCCCCCATTCCATTTGTTGGAGGACGCACATGAAAACCAAGCTGTACATCTGCTACATGTGTGCTGGAAGGCCTAGATCCTGCCCATTTAGGTTTTGGGTGGCTGGTTCAGTCTCTGAAAGCCCCAAGATTCCAGGTTAGTTGATTCTGTTGGTCTTCTATCTCCTTAGGGGCTAAAATCCCTCCTCCTATTCTTCTGTCAGAGTATCCAAGCTCCATTTTGGGTGTGGTGGTCTGCATCTGTGTTAATCAGTGGGAACGGCCACTTAGAGAACAGCCATGAGGGACTGCTGCCTGCAGTCATAACAGAGTATCATTGACAGTATGAGACTCACTAGAGGGCACAGGGACAGCATCCTACATAAGAAAATCAGAAAACAAAGGGAGACATAACAACAGATCCTGAGGAATTCCAAAACACCATCAGACCCTTCTACAAAAGTCTATACTCAACAAAACTGGAAAACCTGGATGAAATGGACAAATTTCTAGACAGATATCAGGTACCAAAGTTAAATAAGGATCAGATTAATGACCTAAATAGTCCTGTATCCTCTAAAGAAATAGAAGCAGTCATTAATAGTCTCCCAACCAAAAAAAGCACAGGATCAGGTGGGTTTAGTGCACAGTTCTATCAGACCTTCAAAGAAGACCTAATTCCAACTCTCCTCAAACTATTCCACAAAATAGAAACAAAAGGTACTTTACCTAATTCATTCTATGAAGCCACAGTTACTCTGATACCTAAACCACATAAAAACCCATCAAAAATAGAGAACTTCAGACCAATTTCCCTTATGAATATCAATGCTAAAATATTCAATAAAAGCCTTGCAAACCGAATCCAAGAACACATCAAAACAATCATCCATCATGACCAAGTAGGCTTCATCCCAGGGATGCAGGGATGGTTTAATATATGGAAATCCATCAACATAATCCATTAAATAAATAAACTCAAAGACAAAACCCACATGATCATTTCATTAGATGCTGAGAAAACATTTGACAAAATCCAACACCCATTCATGATAAACGTTTTGGAAAGATCAGGAATTCAAGGCACATACATAAACATAATAAAAGTATCTACAGCAAACCAGTAGCCAACATCAGAGTAAATGGAGAGAAACTTGAAGCAATCCCACAAAAATCAGGGACTAAAGAAGGCTGCCCACTTTTACCCTACCTATTCAATATAGTACTTGAAGTCCTACACAGAGCAATGCGACAACAAAAGGAGATCAAGGGGATACAAACTCGAAAGGCAGAAGTCAAAATGTCACTATTTGCAGATGATATGACAGTGTATATATTAATGACCCTAAAAATTCCACCACAGAACGCCTAAACCTGATAAACAGCTTCAGTGCAGTAGCTGGATAGAAAATTAACACAAACAAATCAGTGGCCTTTCTCTACACAAAGGATGAACAGGATGAGAAAGAAATTAGGGAGACATCACCCTTCATAATAGTCACAAATAATATGAAATATCTTGGTGTAACCTTAACTAAGGAAGTGAAAGATCTGTATGATAAGAACTTCAAGTCTCTGAAGAAATTGAAGATCTCAGAAGATGGATAGTTCTCCCATGCTCATGGATTGGCAGGATTAATGTAGTCAAAATGGCCATCCTGCCAAAAGCAATCTACAGATTCAATGCAATCCCCATCAAAATTCCAAC
>NC_034596.1:107549138-107579253 GCF_900095145.1 Mus pahari | reverse complement strand
GTTCCAACTGGTAATAAGGACACATGCTCCACTATGTTCATAGCAGCCATATTATAATAGCCAGAAGCTGGAAAGAACCCAGATGCCCCTCAACAGAGCAATGGATACANAAAATGTAGTACATTTACACAATGGAATACTACTCAGCTATTAAAAACAATGAATATATGAAATTATTAGGCAAATGGATGGATCTGCATAGTATCATCCTGAGTGAGTTAAGCCAATCACAAAAGAACTCACATGATATGCACTCACTGATGAATGGATATTAGCCCAGAAACTTAGAATTACCAAGATACAATTTGCAAAACACATGAAACTCAAGAAGAATGAAGACCAAACTGTGGACACTTCGCCCCTTCTTAGAATGAGAATAAAACACCCATGGAAGGAGTTAGAGAGACAAAGTTTGGAGCTGAGATGAAAGGATGGATCATCCAGAGACAGCCCCACCTGGGGATCCATCCCATAATCAGTCACCAAATGAAGTAGACATTATTGCATATGCCAGCAAGATTTTGCTGAAAGGACCTGATATAGCTATCTCATGTGAGGCTATGTCAGTGCCTGGCAAACACAGAAGTAGATGCTCACAGTCAGCTATTGGATGGAACACAGGACCCCCAATGAAAGAGCTAGAGAAAGTACCCAAGGAGCTCAAGGGGTCTGCAACCCTATAGGTGGAACAAAAATATGAACTAACCAGAACCCCTAGAGCTCATGTCTCTAGCTGCATATGTAGCAGAAGGTGGCCTAGTCAGCCATCATTGGGAAGAGAGGCCCCTTGATCATACAAACTTTATATGCCCCATACAGGGGAACACCAGGTCTAAGAAGTGGGAGTAGGTGGGTAGGGAGGCAGGGGGTGGGGATGAGGGTATAGGGGACATTCGGGATAGCATTTGAAATGTACATGAAGAAAATATCTAATAAAATAATTTTTAAAAAAATACCTAATAAAAAATTGGGTAAAGAAAAGAAAGACAAAGAAAAGGAAAGAAAACCCAAGTCTGAGTTAACTAAACAGCAAAGAAGTAACAGGAGCAAAAATATTACTTGTAAAAAATAATCCTAATGGGAAAAACAAATATTTTTGAATACTTGAAAAATAAGTCAGTTAAATACGGGATAAAAAGAAGATGATCTTAAATTTAATCTTATACTACTGATAGAGATCAGTTAAGAGGAACTAAATAAATTGCTTAAATAAATGCAGGAAAATACACTGAAACAGGTAGAGGCATGCAAAGAGAAACCAAATGAATACAAATAAATACAGAAAAATAAAAATCATACAGGTAATGGGTATGAATAAAACAATTCAAGACCTGAAAAATGGAAATAGAAGCAAAGAAGAAAACACCAACTAAGTCAATCCTGGACAGAAAACCTAGGAAAGAGAACAGAACTCTACAGGAATAAGCATCACCAACAGAATAAATGTGATGGAAGAGAGAATCTCGGGCTAGAACAAACTGATACATCATTGAAAGGAAATACAAAATCTAAAAACTTCCTAACACAAAACATCCAGAAAATAAGACACATTAAAAGAGCAGACCTAAGAATGATAGTAAAAGAGGAAGAACATTTCTACCTCAAATACCAAGAAAACATCTTCAACAACATTGAAGAATAAAATTTCTGAACCTAAAGAAAGAGGTGCCAATAAACATATAATATACTAACAGTGAACACCAAACAGATTGGACCACAAAAGAAAATCTTCCAACCACTTAATAATCAAAACACTAAATTAAAAGCTGTAAGGAGAAAAGACCAAGTATTGTTTAAAAGTAGGCCTATCAGAATTACACTTTACATCTCAACCAAGACACTAAAAGCTAGAAGAACCTGGGGAGATGTCTTGCAGAAACTAAGAGACCACAAATGTCAAACCGGACTATTATATTCAGCAAACTTTCAATCACCATAGATGGAAACAAAAAACAAAAAAAAAAAAATCCATGTCAAAACCAAATTTAAACAACGTTCTAATGACTCAGCCCTACAGAGGATAATAGAAGGAAAACTCCAACCAAATAAGGCTAACTACATACAAGAAAATACAAGAAATAAATAATTTCACACAATTAAAACCAATAAAAGAAAAACACATATACACACCTTACAACCCACCACATGAAAATAACAGGAATTAATGACCATTGGTTATGAATATCATTTTTAAATGAAATATGGACATATTTATTAGGATGCTCAATAATGAACATGTTATCACTTTCTTCATGTGAGGGAGAATACACCTGACCCATGCTGTGGGAAGAACAGGATAATGGCTCCCAACACGGGCGTCTAATGGTTCCACAAAACATCCCCGTTTATCAAGGAGAGGATGTTTCCTGCTAGCATTGTCTCTGCTATAAGTTCCAGCAAATTGCCACGATCTCCACAGAATCCCTTTGAACTGATACTGCCCCAGATACGGGAGAATATCAGGCTACATACATCAAAAACACACAGGACATTAATAGATGGCACCCGGACATAGGCCCAACATCAAATTTCTTCAAATGATAAGTGGTTCGAGAGACGACTACCCAGAGGAAGTTCCTCAGCGACAGTAACATCTACGGAGATCTTATATCAAAGGTACAATGGACCAGGGTTACTGTCATCCTACCCTGCGCAGTGGAATAAGTTTGCAGATGAAAGTATACACTGTCCCTGGCTTAAGTTTCTTCTGGTTCTTCCTGTTGTTAAATGGTGACATTCTGCCTTTCACCTGTCCTAGCTATCATTTCATTTTTTATGGTAGAAGAGAATGAAGAGATGGTGAAAAACAACCTTATTAAGACAAAAATAAAAATATAAAACACAGATGTAGCACAATAAAATAGTAACTGGCTGAAAATAGTACATGCTAACAGACAGTATGATACACAAACAGGGTGGCAGTAGACAGGAAAGGGCAGAGGCCACAGCCTACACCAAGAGCCTTTCAATAGACTGCTGAATGGACTGGATCTGCTGCTTTAGTTGAGAGCCTTCTTTGATGGTAACAGAACAGGCGATGACTGGCCTGGAGACGCCACATGCCCGTCCTAAAGCCTGCTTGGAGNGCACAAATACGTAGGGGACATTCTTGTCTTCACACAGCAGAGGGAGGTGCAGGATGATCTCCAAGGGCTCAGCGTCTGCTGCCATCACAATGAACTCAGAGATGCCTCTGTTGAAGGTTTTGGTGGCTTCATTGGCTCCTTTCCAAAGCTACTTGTAGTTACATGACTACTGAACAAGGTCCCGCAGCTTCTTGGTGAGGTGGGCATCTGCGAGGGGATAGGCCTTTGGATTCACATCAGCCTCCGTCATGGCTGCGGTGCGCCGACGAAACGCAAGCAGGAAAAAAAGAGCAGAAATCACTTCAGCATGAATATCTTTTAACATCAATAGTCTCAATTCCCCAGTTAAAAAACATAGGCTAACAGAATAGATGTATAAACAGAATCCATCATTGCACTCTACATAACAAATATATCATAAGAACAAAATAGATATTACCTAAGAGGAAAGAGCTAGCAAATGTTTTCCATACAAACAGACGCAAGAAACAAGCCTACTAAAAGATATATTCAAAAAAAATTATCAAAGGAGATGGAGAAGGACATTTCATATGAATCAAAGGAAAAATCCACCAAGAGGACATCTCAATTCTGAGCATCATCTATGTCTCAAATGCAAAAGCAATCACATTTGTAATAGAAATGTTACTAAAATCACACATCAAATGCCACACGTTAATAGTGGGAGACTTCAACAATGTGCATGCCTAAACATAATAAAAGCTATATAGAACAGGGCAATAAACAACATCAAATCAAATGGAGATAAACTTAAAGCAATTTCACTAAATTCAAGGACAAGACAAGGCTGCCCACCTCTCCCTATCTATTGACTACAGTACTTAAAGTTCTAGCTAGAGAAATAAGACAGCTAAGGGAGATCGAGGGGATAAAGTTAGCAAGAAAAAAAAATCAAAGTAAACCTATTCGCATATGATATGATAGTACACAGAAGTGGCCCAAAAAAATCCTGCAAGAGGACTTCACTTTTGACCAATAACAGAAACAACATGTTATTGAGGTTCTACCACTCTTTACTATGGAATCATGCAAACATCCACACAGATGTAGGTACAATATTGAACAAATAGTGCAGAAATGCATGCTCCTCTGAAGGAAAAGAGAAGTACCATTATTAAGGAGATGCCCTTTAAATTCTCTCCTCTTGGATATGCTCTCTGGTTATATTTGTATGAATAATTGATGTATTCCAAGTCAGTAGCTTCTTCTCAGTACCAGCTAGTTTTATCACTTGTCTGAGATATGAGTCTGCAGAAAAAAGCATAGATCAGGGAAAACATAAGAGAGAGCCCATGTTCTCTTTAGCAGGCATCATTCTACCCTCCATGCTATGAATGGGACCCTTCCTTTTGCTTCAGTGCATATTGACAAAAATGTGTTTCATAAAGCCAACTTCTCCAATCACCAGGGAAATGGACAGTAATGATAAACTGTTAATAAATGAATAAATGATAAATGAATGTATAACCAATGGAATGAGAGCAATTAATGAAAATTTAAAAAGAATGAAAAAAGTATTGTGTGGTTGGAGAGTATTGTGTGTGTTGGGTCCCAATCAACATGAGCATGATCCTATACAACATCAAGTAATGTGCAGGATCCAGGGAATTATTAATTAATGAAGACCACAGGACTGAGAAATCTCATGCCTGAGTGTATATGGATGATAGGCAGTGACATCTTCATTTCAAATAGATTGCTGCCTTTCTGTGTTCACTTCCTGATCTCACATTGCAGTGTCTGTCAATGCTAGATTCTCTGTAAGGAGGACTGAGGTGTGAAGTCATATGAAGACACCCTCACTGAATTGTGCTTGTAGTGTCACATACGTGTGGTCCTTATCCTATGTGTTGTCAGCATGGAACTTACTGGATGACAAGTTATGTCAGTCAGATTTTAAACATAATGTATTGAGGTACACTGTGCATTCAAGAATGTCTACTTACTAGCATGTATTCAGTTTACATGTGGGAAAACATGATGAAACCACTATGCTGTAACATGTCCATTGCTTCCCTGAATACATGTGGATATTCTCTTATGTGGTCATGTATGGGGCACAAGTACTGACCATCTTTATTGTCAGGAATCCAGAGGAGTTCTGGCTTTTTCCCCTAGCCTTGTAAAAAGGTTGGCTGATTTTTTTTTCTACTGGAAGCAGCCCCTTCTTGTCTCTCTGTTTTCTAAACTAAATGAGGATTGTCTCCAGCCTTTGCTTTCACAGGGCCTATGTCCTCAAAGGTTGTGAATGCACTTTATGCAACATCTTTGTACCCTACTGTCTTTGGAACTCAGCAGAAACTCAGTAAATGATAATTAGATGTTTTTAACAAATATAGAAAAATTTTTAAATAGAGTAGTTGTCATCCTACTGGAATTTTACAACTGTCCCCTAGACCTAGAAAACCCAGTCAACACCCCTGTTCCTCTTCTGCACCCTTACCAATATGTGATCCCCAATCCTTACCCACTATTCATCAAGTATATTATATTTTCTACTGTTCCCCATTTATTCAGGACTCGCCAGATCACACACACAAACTGCCAAGGGTCTTCCATTTCTCTCAATGTGCTATCAACCAATATAATAATTGACCTTGCATCGTTAGCTCCCAGCACTATTCTTCAAGGGATCTCACAAAGCTCACTTGCAACTGCTCAATATACAGTGCCTCTTCTATACAATGAGTTAAGTAGGAAAATATTTCCTAAATTTTAAGTAAATGCCCTGGTTATACTAATTATGTATACTGAGGAAATAAAATCTAGCCTAAGACAACATAAAAACAGTCACAAGAACCTGGTGCAGACTTGTAAAAATAAAATGGTGGAGGACTTCAAGGTATAAATGGAAAATTTCGGGATGCCAAACAATCAAATTTGACTCAAAGAGAAATACATCTCCATTGCAAACTCTGAGTGGTAGACAGGGATCTGGAATGTCTCAGGTACAAGTTTCCATAAGACCTGAAGACAGCATTCTGTCATGATTAAGTCAACTTCTAAAACTTCCCGTAAGAGAATGAGTTCTGCTACCATAACTTTGCAGGTATAATCTTGTCCAACAACCACATTAGGGAAATGCCATGAACACCCCAGACAGTGGGAAAGACCAAGCTCATATCTAGAATCACAATTATGTGTGGTAATATTTAATTACACATTTATACTAGGACACATGACATGGAAACAAAGCATGTTTTATGCACACGTGCTAGGAAAAAGTAAATGGAGTGTGGGGAAATATTAACCAAAAATGTGAATATGAAACTTTCACACTTTGTCAAACTCTGTAAATTAAAACAATGTCTTTGGTGTCTTATATCTGCTATGAGCACTGCCTTCTGCCCAAGTCCAACTCCAAAGCATGCATAGCAGGAAGATATGCAAATAAGGCTTCTCTGTACCCATGAAAACCAGCTCTAACCTGGTCCTGCAGCTGTGACAGAGGAACCCAGTCCTGGATTCCCAGGTCTTCCCATCCAGTGGTCAGCACTGAACAGAGACCCCTCACCATGGACTTCGGGCTCAGCTTGGTTTTCCTTGTCCTTATTTTAAAAGGTAATTCATACAGATGAGATTCTGTCTGTTGTGTACACATTAGAAATAGAAAAATTATTTTGTTTCTTTATTTTGTTTTGTTTTGTTAGTGACAGTTTTCTGACCAGTATTCTCTGTTTGCAGGTGTCCAGTGTGAGGTGCAGCTGGTGGAGTCTGGGGGAGGCTTAGTGCAGCCTGGAGGGTCCCTGAAACTCTCCTGTGCAGCCTCTGGATTCACTTTCAGTAGCTATGCCATGTCTTGGGTCCGCCAGACTCTGGAGAAGAGGCTGGAGTGGGTCGCATCCATTAGTAGTAGTGGTGGTTACACCAACTATCCAGACACTGTAAAAGGCCGATTCACCATCTCCAGAGACAATGCCAAGAACACCCTGTACCTGCAAATGAGCAGTCTGAGGTCTGACAAAACGGCCATGTATTACTGTGCAAGAGACACAGTGAGTGAATGTTACTGTGATCTCAAACACAAACCTCCTATAAGGGCCCCTTGACCAGAAGGGGGTGAAGAGAGCACTCAGATCTCCTAGTTACTGAGTCTACAGGCCATTCAGGAAGACCTGGAGGTAAGAGAGGGCTGGACTCATTCTGTGTGTAGGTTGCCTCTCTACAGGTATTATCTCTACAAGTATAGTATGTAGTAATCCTTGAAGTTTACAAATGTTTATTCCAATTTCTTATTTCTTATGGTGTTTTATTATTTTATTTATTTACATTTCAAATGTTGTCCCCCTTCCCAGTCTTGCCTCCATGAATCTCATTCCCACTCCCTTGGCCTCTGAGAGAGTACTCCCCTACCCACCTACCCACTCTCATATCACCCCTCAAGCAACCCCTACCACTGGGGTAACAAGCCTCTACAGGACCAAGCACCTTTTCTCCCATTAATGCTCAATAAGGCAACCTGCTGTTACATATAAAGCAGGAGCCATGGACCCTCACATGTACAAACCTCCTGGTTGGTGGTTTAGTCTCTGGGAGCACTGAGTGATCCAGTTAGTTGATATTGTTCTTCCTAGGGGTTGCAAACCCCTTCAGCACCTTCAGTCCTCCTCCTAACTCTTCCATTGGGATCATAGGGCTCAGTCCAATGGTTGGCTGTGAGTGTCTACATATTTGTTAGTCAGGTCCTGGCAAAGCCTCTCAGAGGGCAGCCATATTAGGCTCCTATTTGGAAGCACTTCTTGGAATCAGGAATAAAATCAGGGTTTGGTGTCTGCAGATGGGATGGATCCCAAGGTGAGGTGGTGTCTGGATGACCTTTCCTTCAGTTTCTGCTCCCTTTTCATCCCCGTGTTTCTGTTAGACAGGTATAATTCTGGGTTAAAAATTTCGAGATTGGTGAGTGGCCCCTTACCTCAACTGGGGTCCATGCCTATCTAATGGAGATGGTCTCTTCAAGCTGTTCCTCCCCTCTATTGGGTGTTTCAGCTAATGTCATCCCCATTGGGTCTAGGGAGCCTCTCACATCTCTAGCTTCTGGAACTTTCAGATAGTTCCCTCAGTTTCCTGGAACCCCACTGCTGTTTTTATGTATTCTTCTGGCCCTGTAACTTCTCTCCTGTCTCTTTCCATACCTGAACCTGCCCCCATTTTCCCTCTCCTTCCACTCTCCCTCTCAGGAATCTCTTTCCCTCTACCTCCTAAGATTATTTTGTCCCCTTTCTAAGTGGGATTGAACCATCCACACCTAGGCCTTCCTTCCTGTTAAGTTTCATTTAGTCTATAAATTGTATCATGGATATTCTGAGCTTTTGTGCTAATATTCACATATTGGTGATTACATACCATGTATGTTCTTTTGTGTCTGGATTAACTCACTGAGGATATTTTCTTTTTTTTTGTTTTGTTTTTTTGGTTTTTTTGTTTTTTTGTTTTTCGAGACAGGGTTTCTCTGTATAGCCCTGGCTGTCCTGGAACTCACTTTGTAGACCAGGCTAGCCTCGAACTCAGAAATCCGCATGCCTCTGCCTCCCGAGTGCTGGGATTAAAGGCGTGTGCCACCACGCCCGGCTCTGAGGATATTTTCTAGTTCAATCCATTTGCCTGAAAAATTCCTGAAGTCATCATTTTTAATAGCTGAGTAGTAGTCCATTGTGTAAATGTACCACATTTTCTGTATCCATTATTCTGTTAAGGGACATCTGGGTTTTTTTTCCAGCTTCTGGCTATTATAAACAAGGCTGCTATGAACATAATGGAGCATGTGTCCTTGTTAGATGTTGGAGCATCTTTTGGGTGTATGCCCAGTAGTGATATAGCTGGGTCTTCAGGTAGAAATATTTCCAATTTTTTTGAGGAACCACCTGATTGATTTCCACAATGGTTGTAGCAGCTTGCAATCCCACCAGCAATGGAAGAGTGTTCCTCTTTCTCCACATCCTCCACAGCATCTGCTGTCACCTGAGTTTTTGGTCTTAGTCATTCTGACTGGTGTAAGGTAGAGTTTCAGGGTCATTTTGATTTGCATTTCCCCGATGACTAAGGATGTTGTACATTTCTTTAGGTTCTTCTGAGCCATTTAAGATTCCTCAGTTGAGAAGTCGCCACTTAGCTCTGGATGCCACTTTTAATTGGGTTATTTGGGTTTTTGAATGTTAGTTTCTTGAGTTCGTTATATACTTTGAATATTAGCCCTCTATTGAATGGGGGGTTGGTGAAGATTTTGCCCAATCTGTAGGTTGCCAATTTGTTCTATCGACGGTGTCTTTTGCCTTACAGAAGCTTTTCAGTTTCATAAGTTCCCATTTATCAGTTGTTGATCTTAGAGCCTGAACAATTGGTGTTCTGTTTAGGAAATTTCCCCCTTGCCAATGAGTTCAAGGCTTTTTCCCACTTTCTCTTCTATTAGTTTCAGTGTATCTGGTTTTATGTTATGATCCTTGATCCACCAGGACTTGAACTTTGTGATGATGGTAGACACGGATCTATTTTCATTTTTCTACATACAGAGAGCTAGTGGGACCAGCACCACTTCCTGAAGATGCTTTCTTTTTTTCCGTTGTATATTTATGGCTTCTTTGTTGGAGATCAAGTATCCATAAGTGTGTGAGCTTATTTCTGCATCTTCAGTTCTATTACATCTATTGACTTGTCTGTGTCTGTACCAATACCATGCATGCTTTAGCATTATTGCTCTGTAGTGCAGCTTGAGGCCTAGGATGGTGAGTCCCCCAGAAGTTCTTTATGGGTAAGAATATTTTTCACTATCTTGGTTTTATTTGTTTTGGCATATGTAATTGTGAATTGTTCTTTCCATGTGTGTGAAGAACTGTGTTAGAATCTTGATAGGGATTGTGTTGAGTCTGTAGATTGCTTTTGGAAGGATGGCCATTTTAACTATGTTAACCCTATCAATACATGAACATGGGATATCTTTCTACCTTCTGAGGTCTTCCTCTATTTCTTTTTTCAGGGATTTGAAGTTCTTGTTGTACAGATATTTCACTTGCTTGGTAAGAGTTACACCAAGTTATTTTATACTATTTGTGGCTATTGTAAAGGATGTTGTTTCCCTAATTTCTTTCTCATCCTGTTTATCATTTGTATAAAGGAAGGTTATTGATTTGTTTGAGTTAATTTTACATGCAGCCACTTTGGTGAAGATGTTTATAAGATGTAGAAATTCTCTGTAAATTTTGAGGGTCTCTTATGTATACTATAATTTCATTGTAAATAGTGATATCTTAAATTCTTCTTTTCCAAGTTGTATCTTAATTTCTCTAGCTATAACTTTAAGTACTATATTGAAAAGATGTAGAAAGAGTGGGCATCCTTGTCTTATCCCTGCCTTTAGTGGGATTACTTCAAGTGTCTCTTCATTTAATTCAATACTGACTGATGGTTTGCTGTACATTGCTTTTATTACATTTAAGTTAGGGCCTTGAATTCCTGATCTCTCCAATATTTTTAACATGAAGTAATGTATTTTGTCAATGCTTTTCCAGCATCTAATGAGATGATCTTTCTTTCTTTGAGTTTGTTTATATTGTGGATTACATTAATGGATTTTCATATATTGAAGCATCCCTACATCACTGGTTAACAATGGTTTGGATGTGTTCCTAGATTCGGTTTTCAGAATTTTATTGAGTATTTTTGCATCAATATTCATTAGCAAAATTGGTATAAAGTTTTATTTCTTTGTTGTGTCTTTGTGTGGTTTAGGTANCAGAGTAACTGTGGCTTCATAGAATGAATTAGGTAATGTTCTTTCTGTTTCTGTTGTATAGAATAGCTCTTCTTTGGTAGAATTCTACAATAAAGCTGTCTGGCCCTGGGCCTTTTTGTTTGGAAGGCTTTTAATGAATTCTTCTGTTTCATTTGGGGATTTGGGACTGTTTAGATAGTTTATCTGCTCTTGATTTAACTTTGGTATGTGGAATCTGTCTAAAGAGTTCTCAATTTCATCTAGATACCCCAGTTTTGTTCAGTAAAGTCTTTTGTAGTATGATCTGATGATTTTTTGAATTTCCTTAGTTTCTGATGTTATATCTCCATTTTCATTTCTGATTTTGTTGATTTGGATACTGTCTTTCTGTCCTTTAGTTAGTTTGGCTAAGGGCTTATCTATCTTGATGATTTTCTCAATGAAGCAATCTTTTGACTTGTTGATTCTTTGTATCTATCTCTTTATTTCTAATTGGTTGTTTTCCACCCTGAGTTTGATTATTTCCTGCCATCTACTCCTCATGGATGTGATTGCTTCTCTTTTTTCTAGGGCTTTCAGATGTACCATAAAGTTCTTAGTATAGGATTTCTCCTATTTCTTTACAAGGAACCATAGTGCTATGAATTTTCCTGTTAGCATTGCTCTCATAATGTCCCATAAGTTTGGATATACTGTGCCATATTTTTCATTGAATTCCAGGAAACCTTTAATTTCTTTATTTCCTCCCTGACCAAGTTAACATTGAGTAGAGAGTTGTTCAGTTTCCATGGGTATGTGGATTTTCAATCATCTTGTATCTGTTGAGGCTTGTTTTGTGACCAATTACACAGTCAATTTTGGGAAAGGTACAATGAGGTGCTGAGAAGAAGGTATACTCTTTTGTTTTAGGGTAAACTGTCCTGTATAGATCTGTTAAATCTATTTGTTTCATGGTTTCTATTAGCTTCTGTGTCTCTGTTTAGTTTTGTTTCAATGACCTTCCCCTCCCGTACACACCTGCTTCCTGGCCTTGGCATTCCCCTATACTGGAGCATATAACCTTCACAGGACCAAGTGCTTCTCTTCCCATTGATGACCAAGTAGGCCATCCTCTGCTACATATGCAGCTGGAGCCATGAGTCTCACCATGTGTTTTCTTTGGTTGGTGGTTTAGTCCCAGGGAACTCTGGTGGTTCTGGTTAGTTCATATTGTTGTTCCTCATATGGAGCTGCAAAACCCTTCAGATCTTTGGGTTCTTTCTTTAGTTTCTTCATTGGGGACCCTGTTCTCCATCCAATGGATGGCTGTGAGTATCCAATTCTGTATTTGTCGGGCACTGGCAGCTCTTTGCAGACAGCTATATCAGGCTCCTGTCAGCAAGCTCTTGTTGGCATCCCCAATAGTGTCTGGGTTTGGTGGTTGTTTATGGGGTGGATCCCCAGGTAAGGTAGTCTCTAGATGGTCATTCCTTCAATCTCTGCTCCACAATTTGTCTCTGTAACTCCTTCCATGGGTATTTTGTTCCCCCTTCTAAGAACGATCGAAGTATCCACACTTTGGTCTTCCTTATTCTTGAGTTACAAACCCACCTCTCTTATGGAGAACTAAACACAAATACTTATACTTGTTTGGTAAGAACATGAAACACAGAGTTATATGAATACCTTGATTATAGATGACTTTTAAGTGTAGGATAATCTCTGACTTGAATGCAAAGTGCAGAGCATCACACAGGGCAAAAGTGATTCTGCATTAAGACCAGGAACAGAACCTGAAGAAGCAAATAACACTTAAGACTGTGAAAACCTAGACTCAGGACAGAGACTCAATAAGACTCCCTGATTAGAGCACAATGTTGCATTCAAGTTAAAGGAACACAGACATTATGCAGGGCCAGTGACCCATGAAGCAGATGACATTCATTCTCTTCACCATCCTCACACAAACCCTATGCAATAGACCCAGAACAGACCCAGATGTGGTGCTGGTAATAAACTGTGTGTAACACTCCAGCACTGAATCACATGGCTAATGTAACTAGTAATATTCACCGAGCATCTTCTTAGTACAAACAGCTACTTAACCACTGAACAGATAATATCACTCTTCTCTCTCTCTCTCTCTCTCTCTCTCTCTCTCTCTCTCTCTCTCTCTCTCTCTGTTTCTCTCTCTCTCTGATAAATAATTTTGTAGAGTTCCCCTGGAAGTTAATNCTCTCTCTCTCTCTCTCTCTCTCTCTCTCTCTCTCTCTCTCTCTCTCTCTCTCTCCTTGCTTATTATAAATAATTTTGTAGAGTTCCCCTGGAAGTTAATTGGTCAAATGATTTTTTTAACATACTAATCCCTTTTCTGTACCCCAGGTTTCTAAGGATCTTCTTTCTACTCCTGTCCCAGAAACATAACATAAAGGATGGTTGGCTCATTCTGAGTTGGAGTTCCTCATCAGAAGAAGTCAGCTGTGGCACTGAGGACCTAAATATAACATTCTTCTCAATGGTATCCAGGGATCACATGGAAGGTGTCACTATAGAAGAGTAGGTGGGTATTGGAAATCAAGGGATGATGATTTAATCAAAGCATGATGCTGCCCAGTAAACTGTCTAATTTTAAGATTGTCATGCACATTTGTTGCCTGTGATGATGGAATACCTGGGCCTACAATGTGATGTGAGTTTGGAAGGAGGGAAAGGAGAGGAACTCATAGGTTCACCCATTAGACTGAGATTCTGAGGATATGGGCAGAAACCACAACAGGGGCAACCTCACAGTGATTCTACATTCTGTCTTGTTGCGTCATCATCAGATCCATCCACTTGTGTTAGAACAATGTTTCCGATAGGGAGAGGAGGCTTGAGCATTTTTCATATTACATCTTCACAATCACAACTAGATGAGTGAATGAATAGTAACTAGAAAAAGTGGTCCAGAGAGGCTGAAGCCTGAGACTGACAGTTTCTCTGGTTTTATGTCAGTTTCCAAAAGATCATTCTTAATGGTTTCAAAATCTTTTGTAATTGATTGCCACTGACAGAGCCCAGTCGGCCCCCCTTCAATCTGTGGGAATCAAGGTCTCGGACAGATGGGCATAGAGTCGGCAAGAATTGACAGACAGACATTACACAAGGGAGTGTGGATCTGAATGTTATTGTCTCAAAGCAAGCACCAGTCTTATAAGTGACTTTTACATGAAACAGAAGAATACCTACAAAGGACTGGCAGGAACCAACTGGGATAAAATTCAATGTCAACAACTGAGAATCAAAAGCAGCCCCACTTGTGGTCCCCTTAATCTTAGAAGTCAGGGGCAATGGCTTTGTGCCCTTGCCATAGTTCCTATTCTAGTCTATTGTATACTCCACCTCCCCCTTAGGCCATTGTAAATTCCTGTGTATGGGTGTAACTCAGCTATCTATAGTTCTAAGTATCTACTCTGGTTCCTCCTTAGACCATAAACTTCCTTCTTCCTAGATAATGGTAAATTCCCGCATATGGGAGTAGTTTGCCCTGAGATTTCTAACTCTATATAGTAGATAGTAATGCCTGATTTCTTTCACTGTCTCTTACAATACTAGGGGTAAATCTGAATGTCACTGAATAGGCAACATTCTTACTAAATTCAAAGCCCATGGTCAGCTCAAGGACGGCCTAGGACTGTTGAGGAATCTAACTAAGCTATATGTCAAAAATCAATCCTTGGAAGCACTTATAATGAAGCAATATTAAGGGAAAGCACACAGGTCCGTTTACCGACTAAAGCAAGGACATTGGAGCATTCATTATACAGGATGCCACAGTTCCAGGAGACTAAGTTTCCATGAACTTTTTGCCTCGGGACAGCGTCCAGGTTTGGGGGGCCTGTCACACCACACGTGTCACTACTGGTGTGGATGTAGCAATTGATGTCTACTGAGAGCTAAACACCAAGACTCTTGTAATTTCTGTACATTTGTAAAGTATATCTACATATATGAACAATGCAAAGGAAGGAGACTGGTGAACCACGGAGCACAGGGTGGAAAATTGCAGCTAATGAAGAGAAGAATTAAATGTCACTAGATCCCTGTGTTTATAAAAGAGTTACAGCAATAAGGCTGATCTGTCTACATAAATAGACCCACAACACTGACCCCATCTCATTGCCTTGAATGTGTCCCCTTTACTATCATTCACTGGCCAAAAGTTGAAAGAATGTGGTGGGTTCATCGCATATATTTACTTCACTGCTTTTTCCCAGGGTTCACCTCAATCCCCTCAAGTCCCCTCAGTCCCACATTTTGCAGTATCTTATTAGCATAAAGGGGAAACATCAGTATGATATCATGGTACAAGAATCTATAAAAATACATACTTAACCTAAGTGAGTGTTTCCGGCTTTCAGATCTGTGAGTTTTGAACTATATATGAAATGTTATTTTTTAAAATTATTCCTTCATGTCCTGTGTACACTCAGGGATGCCAAGCCAAGGTGAGAAACATGTATCTGATGAGGAAGGAGGATCCTACAGCGGCCATACTTTGAGATCATCTGCTGCCAAATAATACCAGAGGGTTCTATATAGTCTTGAAAATACCTGGTTCAATATAATGTTAGACAAATATGAAAATTATGTGTGAAATCCATTAATATAGTAATCAGGACCACTGGAATTTAGTACTGCAATCCATCCCACATTAGTCTCACATCTATTACTGTGGTTTCAATAAATGGCACACGTATTTGAAACACAATGACTTTGTGTGCTGATCCTAATGCATCATCTCCAGTCTCTAGTATCCTGCCCTGCTTTCAGTTCCTGTCCTGATTTCTTATTCTGATGAAAAGCAATGGAGAAGTATTTGCCAAATAAATACTTTTGCCCCAAGTTCCTTTGTCATTGAGCTTCATCACAGCAATAGTAACGCACATTAAGACCCCTAGCTCACCAGTAGTCCTGGAACATAGACTGTATGACGAAATCCCAGACTTAGAGCCTATATGTGGCAATTTTCCTGGTTAGTTTATATACACCAAAATTCTAATATTCAGTAATTTAATAAGTTGCCTGATGCTAGGATCTTCTGAAGAACAAAATGAAACATGTACAAAATATCTTTTCTGAAAAAAAAAAAGTATGCATCCCTGGAGGTAAATGAAAGAAAGAGAAGAGGACGTTGGGTAATGGAAAACCAACTGATGCAGGGAGATCAGAGAGCTGAATGTCTCTAAGGTTGTTTGTTTGTTTCATCATCACTGATGTACATCAAGGTGAGGTAGGAATCCTTGAGGCAGAGGTGACGCAAAGGATTCCTGCCTCTGCTCCAGATTCACTGCTGAGCTTAACTCAGTGCATAAGAAGTCCCAAGATGTTCACTCAGCACACAGTTATCTCAGTCTCAGGACTCTCGTCACAAAAGCCATAGACACGAGACAGAGTCCAGTATGCAGTGAACAGTCCCTATATTAGTGGGCTTTAGTTCATATGTACAAAGAAACCAGAATGGACAAAGTGGGCTCTACTTTGATGATTAGGTGGCCTCAGTGCTTTGCTGGAATGAGGACCCTGTCAAGATGATTAGGGCATTCTTCATCTATGAGAATACTTCTGTCACTTCTTGTTGCCATACAAACAGTAGTCACCACTTCCTCAGATTATGTAAGTTTTGTAAAACACTGTTTAAAGAATCTAATGTTCACCATTTGAGATTTCTACTGCCTGTCTGTCTTACCAGTGGATATGGGTAAATCCAATTATGCACTCAATCTATCTATGAAATTCTCATAATTGATAGAATTATCCACACTTTGGTCTTCCTTCTTGAGATTCATGTGGTTTCTAAATTGTATCTTGGGTATTCCAAGCTTCTGGGTAAATATCCACTTATCAGTGAGTGCATACAATATGTGTTCTTTTGTAATCAGGATGATATTTTCTATTTCCATCCATTTGACTAAGAATTTCATAAATTCAATGTTTTTAATAGATGAGTAGTGCTCCATTTTGTAAATTTTCTGTATCCATTCCTCTGTTGAGGGACATCAGGGTTCTTTCCAGCTTCTGATCATAAATAAGGCTGCTATGAACATAGTAGAACATGTGTCCTCATTACATGTTGGAACAACTTCTGAGTATATGCCTAGGAGTGATACTAATGGGTCCTCAGGTAGTATTATGTCCAATTTTCTGAGGAACCGCCACATGGATTTCCAGAGTGGTTGTACCAGCTTGAAATCCCACCAGAAGTGGAAGACTGTTCCTCGTTCTCTACAACCTCACCAACATCTGCTGTCACCTATGTTTTTGATCTTAGCCATTCTGACTGGTGTGAAATGGAATCTCAGGGTTGTTTTGATTTGCATTTCCCTGATGACTAGGGATGTTGAACATTTCTTTAGGTTTGAACATTTCAGTATTCCTCGGTTGAGAATTCTTTGTTTAGCTCTGTACCCCATTTTGAATAGGGTTATTTGGTTCTTTGGAGTCTAACTTTTGAGTTCTTTGTATATATTAATAGCCTTCTATTGGATGTAGGATTGGTAAAGATCTTTTCCCATTCTGTTGGTTGCATTTTGCCTATTGACAGTGTCATTTGTGACTATTGTGAAGGTTGTTGTTTCCCTAATTTCTTTCTCAGCCTGTTTAATCTTACTTAAAAACTTATTACCATGCAGATTGTCATTACAAGCACAGAACATTTAGTAAAAATTCAACTTTGGCACTTTGCCTGCGGTCATGCTACCAGACACTTGGTTTTACTAGTTTCATTTTGTCCCAGGTACTGTCGCCTGTGGTTAATATCATGAGCCAGCTTTGTGATGCTCTAAAATTTTGTTTTTGAGACATACTTTGGACCATTTAAATTCTCTTCTTTATAGTCCCTCATCCCAGGACCATGATGGACATACATAGACACAGCCCATCTATACATATGTAAATCATGCATTTCCATATAAGGAAGGGGGGCATCTGTTGGAGAGTAAATACAAGGCCCTTGGTAAATCTTGGGAGTCCACCATCTGCCTCCTATCTTTACTGGAAATGCCTATTTCCCTTAGGTGTCTCCAAGCCTAAACTTTCATAATGCTCTCTTTCTCTTTCTGTTTTATCCTCCAAATTCCTTCTAACTCTAGTGTTTCTTGTAAATCCTGATTCAAACTTTTGCATGGCATCCATAATTTCCCCAAATCCTAATGAAGAATATCTTAATAAAGTTACCATTAACTGGGCAGTGGGAGAATCATTTTTGCTAACAGCCTTCTTTAGTGCTAGATCACATAGTTCATTTTCCACTTCCTGCTCTTGCCCTATCTTTGACTCCGCCATGGGTGCCTAAGTCTGCTCAGGCTGGCGCGTACTGTTCTCTTTCTATTGAGATTCAGTAGTTCCTTCCTTATTTCCAGGAATATCTAATGTTGAATCTGAAATCCACCCCTCACCTGATGGTGGGATGGTTGTTGCACAAGAGCTGTAGATCAAAAGGCCTCAAACAATTAATAGTCCCATTGCCCAGGTACTGATTATCCCCCAGCATGTTCCCAGGAGGAAAGCACCCCATGACTAGTTAGCAGGTCGCTGCCATTGACCTTTAGGGGGGCAAAGCCACGTGTGGCACAAACCCCCAGAACCGGCAGCCATTCAAGCTCTTTGGCCTCCATGCTGCACAGTCTTCTCTGAAGAGGGTGCAGCATTTATCCTTTTTTATTTTTAAGACGGTAGATGTGCACCTCTTGTCTCAGCTTGGCAAGAGAGATCAGTGTCACCCTGAACAAAATAGGGAAGATAATGCATACAGCCACGATCATGACAGCTCCTATTCCAAGAAATATGAAGTACTGAACCCAATCCCAAGGATTGAGAGCCTTGATATTATTTGTAAGGGAAGAAGCTAGGCCTTTTAAGTCTTAATTATTTAAATGAGTAGCGCTCATCTCTGAGATCTGCTGTTGTAAACCCTTTATATTATAGGAAATATCAGTATCTCTCTAAAGTCTTTGTAAGTGTGCTCTAGTTTTATTTTAAGCTAGGAATGCATTATATTGCAAAGGAGTAACACAAATAAACAAAGTTAGCATGACATTTAGTAGCTAACCTGGCTTTAAGATTTGTGACATCCTGGCCCAATTTTAATACCACCTCTTCTAAGGCATTATAAATCTAGCCTCTAATTTTATATCAATTATTTTTTGTGCTGACAAAGCAAGAGTTATATTTTTGTTCATATCATTGACAAAATGAGCAGTTTGCATATCCTTCACTAAGGCAGTGGTGGACACTGCAAAAGATGTTAAATAGCTGTCAGGGCAGTAATTCCTAAAATAAGACTAGCAACAAATCTCTTTGGTCTAATAAGCTCATTAAACCTTTTTAAAGTTTGCAATCTTGAATTCTCAAACCAAGGATCATTTCTTAACTCTATAGGTAACAGAACATAAGCAGGTCTTTTTAACAAAATCATGACAACAAACTTTATCTAAATCGGGATCTACACAACTAGTTAATTGACAAGAATTACAACTAATATGAAAAGACTTGTCAAGATTGGTAATCTTAACTGTTAAAATTATCTAACAATATAGCATACTGGTAAGGTACACAATGTTTTACAGCTATAGGGGATTGGCCTAAATGGCCAAAAACATTGTCTCTGGGGAAAACATCTTGTTCATTCTCTGTACCAGTCCCTTCGCCTCATGAGTCAGCTTTTGTAGTTGTTCAAGTTGGCTCTCATTGCTGCAGCCTAGGGTGGAGGTAGGGAAAGTCTTCTTCATTTTGCTTGCAAGTGTTTGCTCTCCCCGATTTCTCCTTCTCTGTGCTCTTAATACAGCTTTTTTGTCACTATTCTCAAGGCACTTAGGAACTCCCAGGTCAGCCTGTGGCACGCACGAATCACTCTGGAAGCTAGCATGCTCCTGCAGCATTTTGTGGAAAAAAACAGAAACATTTCTCCCCTTTTTCTCTAAATTAAGTACCTAAAAAGGATCATGCCATGTGCCAATAAGTGGATCCTTTTTATCTTACCTAGACATGATTATGTGCATTTTATTTATTTAATTATTTATTTAGCAGTTAAGTATAAATCCTCAAGAATTAGCACTATTATGTAGAAACAGGTAAAAATTGAGGACACTTAAGAACAAATTTTTAGCATTTGACATGCACATTTTTTAAAAATACCAAAATAGTATCTTAAGCCATTGCTATTTTGATGATGTAAAGAAATTAGATTATATGGTCAATTATTTTTGTGTAAGGGCTATAATTTGCCTGAGATATAAATTTAGCATTGCATCGCCTTAAGAAGTCTTGTTCAGGTAATCTAGGACAAATCCTTAGATCTCCAAATATAGTCTTCTTAAAAGAATAGCATTTTTTTTATGAGTTGTATATGCATAAACAATTGCAAATGAGACTTTTGAGAATTTATAGTATTTGAGGAACAATTTTAAGCAATTGTAAGCTCTGAGCTCTATATTGACTATTAATATACAAATTAAAGCTTGATCATTGAACATTTTANAATATGAAAAGACTTGTCAAGATTGGTAATCTTAACTGTTAAAATTATCTAACAATATAGCATACTGGTAAGGTACACAATGTTTTACAGCTATAGGGGATTGGCCTAAATGGCCAAAAACATTGTCTCTGGGGAAAACATCTTGTTCATTCTCTGTACCAGTCCCTTCGCCTCATGAGTCAGCTTTTGTAGTTGTTCAAGTTGGCTCTCATTGCTGCAGCCTAGGGTGGAGGTAGGGAAAGTCTTCTTCATTTTGCTTGCAAGTGTTTGCTCTCCCCGATTTCTCCTTCTCTGTGCTCTTAATACAGCTTTTTTGTCACTATTCTCAAGGCACTTAGGAACTCCCAGGTCAGCCTGTGGCACGCACGAATCACTCTGGAAGCTAGCATGCTCCTGCAGCATTTTGTGGAAAAAAACAGAAACATTTCTCCCCTTTTTCTCTAAATTAAGTACCTAAAAAGGATCATGCCATGTGCCAATAAGTGGATCCTTTTTATCTTACCTAGACATGATTATGTGCATTTTATTTATTTAATTATTTATTTAGCAGTTAAGTATAAATCCTCAAGAATTAGCACTATTATGTAGAAACAGGTAAAAATTGAGGACACTTAAGAACAAATTTTTAGCATTTGACATGCACATTTTTTAAAAATACCAAAATAGTATCTTAAGCCATTGCTATTTTGATGATGTAAAGAAATTAGATTATATGGTCAATTATTTTTGTGTAAGGGCTATAATTTGCCTGAGATATAAATTTAGCATTGCATCGCCTTAAGAAGTCTTGTTCAGGTAATCTAGGACAAATCCTTAGATCTCCAAATATAGTCTTCTTAAAAGAATAGCATTTTTTTTATGAGTTGTATATGCATAAACAATTGCAAATGAGACTTTTGAGAATTTATAGTATTTGAGGAACAATTTTAAGCAATTGTAAGCTCTGAGCTCTATATTGACTATTAATATACAAATTAAAGCTTGATCATTGAACATTTTACAACACCATCTACAGCACACAATTTAATTATCTGTGCTGAAGCAGGAGGAAACTTCAATAGAATAAACATGTGATCCAATTCACATATACTTCTCTCCCATAAAAAAGCTGTTTTTAAATACAGTAAATGGGATGCATGCACGCATGAATTTATGAAAGATACAAAGCCATGCATAAAAGCAATTTTTAACTTATCTTTTAGGATAATGATTATCAATTATATTTAAAATGATGGTATGCAATGGGCCAAATATCAATATTTTGTAATAACCAACTTAATTGCAGTTTGGAACAAGGAACAGACACTTCTTAAGACAATTTTTTGTTGTAGTTTTTTTTAAATACATGAATTTATTTTACAATTCTTTATTAGCACCACAGCACACTTATAATAGGATGTTAAAACTTTACTTTGAGCTGAAGAAAGATGTTACATTAATGTTTTTTCTTGCCAAACAATTGCTGTGGGCACATTTAATAACCATAACTAAAATAAGCAGCTAGTGTGTAATTATCATTGATTATAATTGATAACAATTGATCACAGCTTTCTCTACTTTCCGCAAAGCTTTTTTGCTTTACACCGGTTAATTTGAATCTCATTTGATAGCATCTAACAAAGGCTTAAGATCTCTTGCAGTGAGTTTAAGGTGAGGTCTTAGCCAAATAACAACTCTTGGAAGCTTTAGAAAATAACTGCAATTAGAAAATAACTGCAAGTTTACAGACTCTCTTTTCTTAAAAAAAAAAAAAACAAAAAACAAAAAAAAAACTCCACAGGGGCTCTCCTGCTGTGCTTGATTCTTGGCTAAGCTGTGGGCCTCTCTCTGGGCTCCGCTGTGTAAACTGAGGCTAAGTCAGCAGATAAAGTTTTAGACATTTTTATTTTTTAAAATGAAACACAAAACAGTCACTCATTTAGACAACGAGACAAAAACATACATGAATTGACACGTGGAAGATTGGTGTACCAAACATAGACAATACAAAGAGGGTACAGAACTTCTTTTGTGGGGCCAGTGGACAGCCGGACGTCTCCGGATTTCACTCTGTCCCTGGGAGAGTTTTAAAATCCTTTATTTTTTTCTTTTTCTTTCCTTTTTTTTCCTTTCCTTTTTTTTTTTTTCCTTTTTTGCTTGCAAGAGATCAAACCAAGATTAAAACCCAAAATTCTCTAACAGCTTTTGGCAAGCATCTAAGACTTCCAATTTATTTAAACCTTTTTTCAGCCATTTGTGAAACCTGCTCTGTTTGCTCTCCACTTTTTGTAACCAACAAAAACACCATGTTTGAGGAGATGATTTCCTAACTTTCAATAAAACCTTATCTATGAATTTTTGGCACAATGTAGGATTGGGGAGTTGGAAATAAAGTAACAGTAAGAATTGAGCTATATTTTGACCTTTATGAAATCTCTTTTTATACTTTAACCATAACTTTTAATTTTACCTAAATTATCAGTATCCATAACTTGAAGGTTTTTTTATAACTGAGGCTGTGTCCTATGATGAGGTCTACAGTTTCTGAACCGGGCTAAGAGACTGCCCCTGTAGCTTTTTGTCTTACCCGCTTCTTTAGTGAGCGGGGTTCCATCCTTATGGAACCTTGATTTACATTCATTTTCCAGTGTCTCCCTTTTTGACACCGAGGGCACATGCCTGGTGGTTGTTTCTTGCCCTTGTACTTCTTGTATTCAGGACAATCCTTTTTCAAATGTCCTGTGTTTCCACAAGAGAAACCTGTGATAGCATGGCTTGCTTTCTGTTTTTCAGTACCATATGTCTGCTTTACATATGCAGTGAATCTTTGTCCCTTCTTTCCCATATGTTTCTGAACTGTTTCTTTGCTCTTATCCTCACATTCTGTTCTCCATACTATGCAGTCTCCAGGGGAGAGAGTAGCTTTAGCTGTCTGGTGCCAATCATTAGGTGTAAGCCATTGACTAGCCACCATCTCTACCACCTGCAAAGTATAGGGAGCAGAAGGTCCCACGCTCTGTAGCTCCTTTAATGTCTTTAATGGTATAGGTTCCCACACTGGAGGCTCATCATCATCACTACCACCCATATATACTACAGAAAAGGCAAAGGTGGTACCTCCTTCTTCTATTGCTTGAGCCATTGCACCTGCAAAACCTATTGGCTGCAAAAATTTACACCTAGGGGCAGGTACAGGCTTTTTACCATTATTTTTGTGCTTGTCTGGGAAAGCAAAGTCATCATCTCTGTGGTATTGAGCAGCCTCTTTTTCTAACTCTTCCTCATAACTAGATGTTAATCCAAAATCATCATTCTGTATTGCCTTTCCCAGTGGCTTGTTGGTACCATAATTTTTTAATTTTTGTGTATTTTTTTTTCTTATCTAATTCCCCTTCATCTTTTAAGGATGCAGCCTCTGCTGATAATAGAGCCAAATCAGACTGCTCTGTCAAGATCTCTCTCATCTGTAATGAGATGGGATATGCTTGTTTTGGAATAGATTCATTACCATGTTCTGCAACATATTTTCTCATCTTCCTACCTACTCGCTTCCAGCTATCCAAATTGAGCTCTCCATCTTCTGGGAACCAAGGGGAGACTTTTAACAAAAAAATGATAAAATTCCCCTGCTGTGCTCTCCTTTACCTTGAGGCCTCTTTCTGCTAATAGACATTGTAGTACTGAAACAAATAATTTTTGCCCTTTTGATCCTGAACCACCCATGGTTCCTATTTCAAGATTACTCACCCTTAACCTATCTTACCTATAGGCGGGACTGCGGCTCCCTTGGTAAGAGCCTATCCATTCCTGGAATGAGAATATAGATAGAAAAAAGATAAAGATTATACCTGTCCGAGGGTCCCTGTTCAGGCGCCAGCTGTCGCAGACGTTCAGTCAGGAGTCTTTAAGACCTGCGGGGGGGGGGGGAACTGCACTCGGATACCCAGGTAAGGAACGGATTCGGCGTGACAGACAGAGATACAGACACAGATGGCTATATCAACTGCTGCGAAATTTTTACTTCAAGCATCAGACTTTATACACATGAAACAAGGAATTGGCACAGATTCAGGACAGATCATAATCTTACTTAAAAACGTATTACCATGCAGATTGTCATTACAAGCACAGAACATTTAGTAAAAATTCAACTTTGGCACTTTGCCTGCGGTCATGCTACCAGACACTTGGTTTTACTAGTTGCATTCTGTCCCAGGTACTGTCGCCTGTGGTTAATGCCACCAGACAGCTTTGTGATGCTCTAATATTCTGTTTTTGAGACATACTTTGGACCATTTAAATTCTCTTTATAGTCCCTCATCCCAGGACCATGATGGACATACATAGACACAGCCCATCTATTCATATGTAAATCAAACATTTCCATATAAGAAGGGGGGCATCTGTTGGAGAGTAAATATAAGGCCCTTGGTAAATCTTGGGAGTCCACCATCTGCCTCCTATCTTTACTTGAAATGCCTATTTCCCTTAGGTGTCTCCAAGCCTAAACTTTCATAATGCTCTCTTTCTCTTTCTATTTTATCCTCCAAATTCCTTCTAACTCTAGTGTTTCTTGTAAATCNTGATTCAAACTTTTGCATGGCATCCATAATTTCCCCAAATCCTAACGAAGAATATCTTAATAAAGTTACCATTAACTGGGCAGTGGGAGGATCATTTTTGCTAACAGCCTTCTTTAGTGCTAGATCACATAGTCCATTTTCCCCTTTCTGCTCTTGTCCTATCTTTGACTCCACCTTGGGTGCCTAAGTCTGCTCAGGCTGGCGCGTACTATTCTCTTTTATTGAGGTTCAGTAGTTCCTTCCTTATTTCCAGGAATATCTAATGCTGAATCTGAAATCCACCCCTCACCTGATGGTGGGATGGTTGTTGCACAAGAGCTGTAGATCAAAAGGCCTCAAACAATTAGTAGTCCCATCACCCAGGTACTTATTATCCCCCAGCATGTTCCCAGGAGGAAAGCACTCCATGACTGTTTAGGAGGTCGCTGCCATTGACCTTTAGGGGGACAAAGCCACATGTGGCACGAACCCCCAGGACTGGCAGCCATTCAAGCTCTTTGGCCTCCATGCTGCACAGTCTTCTCTGAAGAGGGTGCGGCATTTATCCTTTGCGTAGAGAAAGGCCACTGATTTGTTTGAGTTAATTTTATATCCAGCTACTTTGTTGAAGTTGTTTATCATGTTTCAAGGTTCTCTAGTGGAATTTTGGGGTCACAAGTATATAATCATATCATCTGAAAATACTGATATTTTGACTTCTTCCTTTCAAATTTGTATCTCCTTTCGTTGTCTAATTGCTCTGGCTAGAAATTCAAGTATTATATTGAATATACAGGGAGAGAGTGGGCAGCCTCATCTAGTCCCTGATTTTAGTGGGATTGCCTCAAGTTTCTCTCCATTTAGCTTGATGGTGGCTACTTGTTTGCTCTATATTGCTTTTATTATGTTTATGTATGGGCCTTGAATTCCTGATCTTTCCAATACTTTTATCATGAATGGGTGTTGGATTTTGTCAAATGCTTTCTCAGCATCTAGTGAGATAATCATGTGGTTTTTGTTTTGAGCTTGTTTATATAGTGGATTTCATTGATGGATTTCCATATATTGTACCATCCCTGCATCCCTGCAATGAAGCCTTCTTCGTCATGATGGATGATCATTTTGATGTGTTCTTGGATTCAGTTAGTGAGAATTTTATTGAGTATTTTTGCATCGATATTCATAAGGGAAATTGGTCTGAAGTTCTCTTTCTTTGTTGGGTCTTTGTGTTGTTTAGGTGTCAGAGTAATTATGACTTCACAGAATGAATTGGGTAGAGTACCTTCTGTTTCGATTTTGTAGAATAGTTTCAGGAGTATTGATATTAGGTCTTCTTTGAAGACCTGATAGAACTCTGCACTAAACCCATTTGGCCCTGGGCTTTTTTGGGTTTTGTTTCATTTGGTTTGTTTTGGTTGGGAGACTATTAATGACTGTTTCTATTTCTTTAGGAGATATGGGACATTTTAGATCATTTATCTCATCCTGACTTAACTTTGGTACCTGATATATTTCTAGCCCTGGCGTGGGCTTCTTTTTTCTTGTCAGTTCTTCTTGAGGCAGTGGAAGGGGAAGAGCATCAGCAGAGGGTAACAACTGGTCTAACGAAATTCCCGGGTAAGACTTTGTCTGACATGATATTTAGGGTTTCTGTATTATAAAAAGTTTACTTATCTAAGTCTAAGTTAGTATGCTATTGTAGCTGACCTGCCCTCTGTGTTCCTCTGAGGCCAGAGATTGCAGTCTCTGGCACTTAGCACCCCATCCTAAATCAGCAGGAGATTAAGTAAAGGATTAATTGCTGGAGCCTTTTCCCTATTGTCCAGATGCCTCTTGCTTCACAGGCAAGGAGGATATTTGGAGCAATAAACTTCTACTGAATGGAAGACAATAACAATTGCAGAAGGTCAAACTTTTACACAAGCCAATATGCATAATCTCACATGTATATGTAAAATGATTCATGTATGCTCATTTATATATTTCCATTCAAACCCAGTTGGGCCCACATTGCATGCCCTCTCACAATTACATACTTACACACATATGTGCATACATTCTCACAATTACATACTTATACACACATCCATACTTAAATATGCATATAGAGCAAAAGACCAAGCACTGGTGCAGAAAGAACTCACTCATTCTGGATGAAAAAATGAGCTCTAATCTTTTAGATTAGAAAGAAAGGGCTTTCACACTTTTAAAACTAAATGAATTAAACCCATGTTTGTAAGAAAAAAGCTTTGTTCCTTTTAGTAAGACTGAGCCTGGCTTGTCCTTACCATGGGACCTGTCCTGTCCCACAGTAAGAACCGGCTCCTTCTGCTCTCTGCAGTGTCTTCTCATTTCCTTTTCCCTCTGCATTCTGCACATTGCTCTCTTAATATCTTATCTTACCTATAGTTTCTAAGTTATTCCACTCTGCATTCTCCTTCTAATGGTTTTCTCTCCTCCTGCTGTGATGTCACAATAATGTTCTTACTCTCAATGTCTTTTCTGTAAAAGCTATACCTGTGCTTCTAAGTTTTCTTGAGTTCAGTTCTGTCTAAAAAGTGTTCTGTCTAAAAACTTCTCCTTAGCTCAATTCCCTCTCAGTTCTTCTCAGCTCAGATCTTCTCACCTCAGTCCCTCAGTTCTGCCACCTCTCTTTGGCCTCAGCACTTAAACATCTTTCAGAATATATGATCACATGTTTAAAAGTTCACCAAAGGGTCACACACAAAATCAAATCAATAATTAAAGTAGAAGTTTACAATGGAGAATATTTACATGCATATCAATTAGGAGTAAATTATCTAGCTAAACATCTTGTCTCAGCTCCACAGGTTCACTGAAGGTTTAAAACCATAACTAAGTTGTTATAAATGAAGTTTTATATAGATAAACCCAGTCAATATTTTATCTTCTGTCCTAGCACCTATAACTCATTAGTTACCTTTCTATGACATTGGTTAATTGTTTTACAACCTCTTGGAATGTGCTCTGAGTAGGAGAAAGTCTGGTTACCATCTAAGAGCAATTAACTGGTGACTCTTGGGAAACTAACAGAGTTCTCATTGCAGGTTTGACAATCACAAAAAAACCTAATAGCAGTCCCACTCTAAAAGAGCTTAATAATCACAGATATAACTTTAGGAATTCTTATAGGATCATCATTAAAATTTAAGTCATCTATTTATGTATATAGCAATATCAGACAGCACATCTTACTGGATCTGCAGATATCTGACCCAAAGGGGTGTTTCTATTACTTAGTGATTGTTTTATATGTTTAATAATAACAGGAAAAGCACATTAATAGCAGGAATCTTTCCTAAAATGAATCCCTTACAGCCTTGGTTAATAAAGGCACACCTGTCACAGTTTATATAATAATCTGAGGCAGGCCATTTCAGGATGATCACCTGCTAGTTAATTGCTTGTCCCATTATGGCTCCTGACTGTCACCCTTCACCTGATAGTGAGAAACACCACGCAGACAGAAGCAGCAGCAAGTGGGTCCCTAAAGTGCTCCACTCTCCATATATATCTTGAGAATAGGGGCCCTAATCTACTGCCTGGGATACTGATCTCATCTTGGGATCAGAGATCTTTGACTCTGAAACCTTGAACTCTTGTAGCAACCAGGATCTTCAGCATTTTATCAGCTCTCCTGTTTTCCATGCTATCTCTGCTTCTACTTCCCCTCTTCCTGCTCTGCCACTCTCAAATGTTCATCTGCTAACTCAGTAGTCAGTGGCTGTTTCGAGGACTCGGAATATCTCCATCTCTTAGAACAGGTTTAAGGATCCAGGGAACCCAGAAGGCTATCCAGAACCTGGGCACTAAGTGCAGCTAGGATCACTAAGGTGCAGGCAGCCTTCCCCAGCTTGTAATCTAGAAATCGTGGTGAGTGTCCAACTGCTCCAGTAAATTCATCTGAAGAGGATGTGACAGGTACCTTAACACAAAGCTGTTGAGCCATCACAGGATGGGATATTCATGTAGGATCCAAGATACCTTGTATAGTATTGGCAAGTGCTGATCATGGGCATGCCCAAGGCTTTCACAGAGAACCACTTCTTCAGCTGTGAAGTACAGATTTACAGGACTTTGTGCTGAGAAACCAAGACCCAGGGCTTAGGACCAGAGAGGCTGGTTGTAAGCAGGGATGTCCATGAACCCAGCACCAGGTATTAGAAAACACAAACATTTTTGTTGGTGTCTCCCACCCCCACTAACAACTCCCCCTCCAGCAGGAATACCAGAGTTCTACCAAGTTCGCCCGGACCGCCCACCATCGCGAGGACTGCCCACCATCGCGAGGACTGCCCACCATCGCTTGAACCGCCGTGGCAACTTCAAAGGACTCAGGGGCATTCTGGGAACCCTTCCTAACCCTTCCTTGTACTTAAGCAAGTACAAACAATAAAAATCCGAGCCTTGATCAGATTTCTTGCCAAGGCCTCCATGTTTCTTTTCGCAGCCCTCTTCCCTTTCAGGAGTTCCTGCTCTCCAGTTCGGATCCAGACCACAGTGTTTCTGCAGGCAGAAACACTCACATTTTGTTATTGAAGGCCAAGACCAGGGATTGGATACTGATGCTGGGACCTTCAAGAGACCAATAGCAGATAAAGTTGGTGGTATTGGGTAGGAAGGCTATACTACTCAGTGTCAAGTTCCACAGGAGCTTCAGCTGTCAAACTGGGTCCACTATAGTTCTCCAAGTTGCTTGATATTCTTTTTTATGATTCCAGTTTACCTGCACTACTTATTGAAAGTAATGAGGCAGGGAATCCATGAAGAGAAGTTTTATTCGACCTAATATTGGAACAGTACAAGAGATAACATGCATGTCTACTGGTCAAGTAGTTGAGCTGGAGTAGCCTATTTACACAGCCCAAGAAGGAATGTTTGGCCAATCACCACATTCGTTTTGGATCAACCAGAGTCATTAACGTTTGTTTGGCCAATTGTAGTTTGCTGCCAGTCAGGGTAGGCTTTTCAACACAGAGTGCTCTCTCTGGGCTGAGGTTCAAGATGTTCATGGAAAAGGCTTGGTACAAAGTCTGATGTTTAGTATTGTCAAGTTGACAAAATCTAGAATCTCTGGAAGATGGATTTGCAGGTGCCTTTTATGATTGTCAGGATTACTCTAACTAATATTAAAGTAAGACACATCTTACCTCTGGGTGGGACCATTCCCTGGGCAGAGGAGTCTAAATTATATGAAGTAGAGAAAGCAAGCTAAGCACCACTATGCATTCATTTCTGCTGTATC
>NC_034596.1:107539616-107541195 GCF_900095145.1 Mus pahari | reverse complement strand
TCTTAATAAACTTGCTTTGTATAAGGAATCAGCTTATGAAAGCTGTCCCATCAAAATGTTGCTACTGCCAGACTGTCAGGTGCTGTTTAAACAGAGAAGCTGACCCTGCACCTGGAATTTGCTCCATTCCACTTCAAACACAGTGTTTGCTTCAAAAGGTCCTCAACTGGGTCATAATGCCTACAGAGATAATTGTTCTACTCCAGAACACACTTTTCCCATTGAACAATTATCCTCCCTTTAGTTAAAAAAATGGCATTTCTCTGTCTGCCTTTATTACACACACACACTTTCCTGTCTTTTCTCGATTTAGTCCTCCTACCTAGGACCCTGCCAATAAAAAATGGCCAGCTGGTCCAGATCAATTGGAACTTTATAAAAAAGGGGGGGGGAATAAATGTTGTTCATGACTCCTTCAGGGAAAAGTTCTCACAACAGAGTCCCCTGTGGTCAGTCATTGCACATCTGTCACAGCTTTTGTAGCTCTTGTTAGCTACAGTATGCTAAATGAAGTCAGCCTTGCATACATACCCTGCACACCTAGACATGCAAGGAATAAAAGAGCCTAAGGTGAACCTTAGAAAACAAGTTGGTATGAAAACAAGTTGGTGGGCTTCAGGGCTTCCAGAGGGATGAAGTCCAGACTCTCAAGGTGTTTAGGGAGCTTCACATTCACACCAAAAATGTCAATCCCACTTCTCTGCTTGCTTGGTGACCCAGTGTTAGCTTTTATGTTAGCCAGAACTTTCTTTCTGTCGGTTCAGAATTACTAAGAAGTACAGGATCAAGGGCAACAGTAACTATGATATGCCCCAAATTCTGGCAGTAGAGGAATGTGAATTATCTCTTGTGAATGCTAGAGAAAACCTGAGGATGAACAGCAGAGAAAGGAGTAAGGCAGACTACAATCAGCAGCTGCAGACAACTGTACATCAATTTCAGTTGACAAATATACATCGATGCAGCAGAGAATGTAATGATCCCAAGGGAGGTTATTTGAGTTCAGAAATTATGTGGATAAAAGTTAATTGAGCATATTAACAGAACAGCCCTTACCCAAATTCCTTCAGAAAAAACTAGTTTCAAACACAATTGTCTAGCATGTAACACAGATTACAGACAGACAGACAGACAGACAGATGATTGATAGATAGATAGATAGATAGATAGATAGATAGATAGATAGATAGATAGATCGAGAAAGAGAGAGAGAAAGAGAGAGGTCAGGGAACACAAAAGCAAGGCAGAAGGTCATATACAGTTTCAAGTTATACCGATGACAGATTCTCAGCACAGTGCACTTAGAGTATTCCTCCACAAGACTCACCATATCCTTTCATAAGTCTGGGTTCTGTGCTGGGTCTTGTCAGTGGAACTCTGGAGAGCCTGTTTCCATGAGCTTGTGAGTAGTATACTGTCCCGCGCTACCTTCTCGCCAGCAAGAAANGACGCGGCACACAAACAGGATCCTTCTGCAGCAAAGCTTTAATGCTCTTGAGAGGGAGAGCATAAGCTTCCAACAGGCAAAGGGCGAAGAGAAGAGAAGAGAGGAGAAGAGAAAGAAGAGAGCGAAGAACCA
>NC_034596.1:107521933-107530778 GCF_900095145.1 Mus pahari | reverse complement strand
TTTCTATTTTGTGGAATAGTTTGAGAAGAATTGGAATTAGGAAGGTCTGATAGAACTCTGCACTAAACCCATCTAATCCTGGGCTTTTTTCTATTTTGGGTTGGGAGACTATTATTGACTGCTTCTATTTCTTTAGGGGAAATGGGACTGTTTAAATCGTTAACCTGATCCTCTTTTAATTTTGATATCTGGTATCTGTCTAGAAAATTGTCCATTTCATCCAGGTTTTCCAGTTTTGTTGAGTATTGCCTTTTGTGGTAAGATCTGATGATGTTTTGAATTTCCTCAAGTTCTGTTGTTATGTCTCCTTTTTCATTTCTGATTTTGTTAATTAGGATACTGTCCATGTGCCCTCTAGTTAGTCTGGCTATGGGTTTATCTATCTTTTTTATTTTCTCAAAGAACCAGCTTCTGGTTTGGTTGATTCTTTGAATAGTTCTTTTTGTTTCCACTTCATTTATTTCAGCCCTAAATTTGATTATTTCCTGATGTCTACTCCTCTTGGGTGAATTTGCTTCCTTTTGTTCTAGAGCTTTTAGGTGTGCTGTCAATCTGCTAGTGTATGCTTTTTCTGGTTACTTTTTGGTGGCACTCATAACTAGGAGTTTTCCTCTTAGCAGTGCTTTCATTGTGTCCTATAAGTTTGGGTATGTTGTGGCTTCATTTGCACTAAACTCTAATAAGTTTTAATCTCTTTCCTTCTTTCTTCCTTGACCAAGTTATCATTGAGTAGACTGTTCTTCAGCTTCCACATCAATGTTGGCTTTTTTTTATTTATGTTGTTATTGAAGATCAATCTTAGTTGGTGGTGATCTGCTAGGATGCATGGGATAATATCAATATTTTTGTATCTGTTGAGGCCTGTTTTGTGACCAATTATATGGTAAGTTTTGGAGAAAGTACTATGAGGTACTGAGAAGAAGGTATATACTTTTGTTTTAGGATAAAATGTTCTGTAGATATCTGTTAGATCCATTTGTTTCATAACTTCTGTAAGTTTCACTGTGTCTCTNTTTAGTTTCTGTTTCCAGGATCTGTCCAATGATGAGAGTGGGGTGNTGAAGTCTGCCACTATTATTGTGTGAGGTACAATGTGTGGTTTGAGCTTTAATAGAGTTTCCTTAATGAATGTGGGTGCCCTTGCATTTGGAGCATAGATATTCAGAGTTGAGAGTTCCTCTTGGTAGATTTTACCTTTGATGAGTATGAAGTGCCCCTCCCTTGTCTTTATTGATAACTTTGGGTTGGAAGTCGACTTTATTCGATATTAGAATGGCTAATCCAGCTTGTTTCATTGGACCATTTGCTTGGAAAATTGTTTTCCTGCCTTTTACTCAGTGGTAGTGTCTGTCTTTGTCCTTGAGGTGGGTTTCTGTATACAGCAAAATGTTGGTTCCTGTTTATGTAACCAGTATGTTAGTCGGTCTTTTTATTGGGGTATTGAGTCCATTGATATTAAGAGATATTAAGGAAAAGTAAGTGTTGCTTCCTGTTATTTTTGTTGTTAGACTTGGGATTCTGTTCTTGCAGCTATCTTCTTTTAGGTTTGTTGAAGGATTACTTTCTTGCTTTTTCTAGGGCATAGTTTCCCTCCTTGTGTTGGAGTTTTCCCTTTATTATCCCTTGAAGGGCTGGATTCATGGAAAGATATTACGTGAATTTGGTTTTGTCATGGAGTACTTTGGTTTCTCCATCTATGGTAACTGAGAGTTTTGCTGGGTATAGTAGCCTGGGCTGGCATTTGTGTTCTCTTAGGGTCTGTATAACATCTGTCCAAAGTCTTCTGGCTTTCATAGTCTCTGGTGAGAAGGGTGGTGTAATTCTAATAGGTCTGCCATTATATGTCACTTAACCTTTTTCCCTTGCTGATTTTAATATTCTATCTTTATTTAGTGCATTTGTTGTTCTTATTATTATGTGTCAGGAGGAATTTCTTTTCAGGTCCTGTCTATTTGGAATTCTGTAGGCTACTTCTATGTTCATGGGTATCTCCTTTTTTAGGTTACAGAAGTTTTCTTCTATAATTTTGTCGAAGGTATTTACTGGCCATTTAAGTTGAAAATCTTCATTCTCATTTACTCCTATTATCCGAAGGTTTGGTCTTCTCATTGTGTCCTGGGTTTCCTGGATGTTTTGACTTAGGATCTTTTTGCATTTTCCATTTTTCATTTTCTTTGATTGTTGTGTCCATGTTTTCTATGGAGTCTTCTGCACCTGAGAGTCTCTCCTCTATCTCTTGTATTCTGTTGGCTAATGCTTGCACCTATGTTTCCTGATTTCTTTTCTAGGATTTCTATCCCCAGAGTTGTCTCCCTTTATGATTTCTTTATTGCTTTTGCTTCCATTTTTAGATCTTGGATGGTTTTGTTCAATTCCATCACCTGTTTAGGAGTGTTTTCCTGGAATTCTTTGAGGGATTTTTGTGCTTTCTCTTTAAGGGCTTCTANCNGTTTAGCAGTGTTCTCCTGTATTTCTTTAAGTGAGTTATTAATGCCCTTCTTAAAATCTTCTACCACCAGCATGAAATACTGTTTTAAATCTGAATCTTGCTTTTTTGGGTGTGTTGGGGTATCCAGGTCTCGCTGTTGGGGTGGGGGGAGTACTGGGTTCTGATGATGCCAAATAGTCTTGGTTTCTGTTAGTAAGATTCTTATGTTTGCCTTTCACCATCTGGTAATCTTTGTTGTTAGATGTTCTAGCTGTCTCTGGCTGGAGCTTGTTCCTCCTGTCAGAACTCCTGGGAGTACAACTTTCTCCTGAGTCCCAGTGTTCAGAGCACTCTCTGCAGGCAAGCTTTCCTCTGGCAGGGAAGGTGCCCAGAGCTCTTGAGCTCAGCTCTGCCTCCTGGCTTCAGATGAAGGCCTGAAGGGACCCTGTCCAATAAGCTTTGTTGCTTCTGCCACCCATGTGCTCTCCTGTGCGAACTGGTCTCTGAGAGACCCGGGATACAAGATGGTGCTCTCACCTGAGTCCTGGGGTCAAAGCCCTCCCCGGAGGCCGACTCTTCTCTTGCGGTTTCCTGTGTCCCTGTTCCAAGACCCTCTGGGTTGTTTTAGAACAGATGTTGCTTTCCACTCACCAGTGATCTCAAGATCCTTGGTGTTCTAGGGCACCTGCTGCATGGAGAGTCCTCTGGGGACCTTGGGACCATCCGCCAAGCTCATGCCCAAAGTGGCGGGGAACTCGTGCCTACCAGAACAAACCCCATCTGCTTTTACTGACCCTTTAATTTGAAAACCTTCATTCTCATCTATAACTATTATCCTTAGGTTTGGTCTTCTCATTGTATCCTGGATTTCCTGGATGTTTTGACTTAGGATTCTTTTGCATTTTGCATTTTTTTTTACTGTTGTGTCCACGTTCTCTCTGGAATCTTCTGTACTTGAGATTCTCTCCTCTGTCTCTTGCTCTGTCTCTTGTCTCTTCTGTTAGTGATGCTTGCATCTATGGCTCCTGATTTATTTCCTAGGTTTTCTATCTCCAGAGTTGTCTCCCTTTGTGATTTCTTTATTATTTCTACTTCCATTTTTAGATCCTGGATGATTTTGTTCAATTCCTTCACCTATTTTGTTGTGTTTTCCTGTAATTCTTTAAGGGATTTTTGTGTTTCCTCATTAAGGGCTTCTACCAGTTTAGCTGTGTTCTCCTGTATTTCTTTAAAGGCCTTATGAATGTCCTTCTTAAAATCCTCTACCAGCATCATGAGATATGATGTTAAATCTCAATCTTTCCTTTCCAGTGTGTTGGGGTATCCAGGACTTGCTGTGGTAGGAGTTCTAGGTTCTGGTAAATCTTAATTAGAGGGTCACCAGAGAATAAGTGATATCACTACTTTTAAATGGGGGAAGATGATGAAATCATCGCTGTGGGAAAATGCAAGGAAGACTCCAACACATCTAGGCATCTATGAAGGTCTCAAGTCTTCAAAATCCAAAACCACCAAAAAAAGAAAAAAGAAAGTAGATTCTAAAAGTAGTCACCTGCACCAGGTGCCTGGGAAGTCACTCGACAGCCCTAGACGGAGAAAGCTTGAAGGAAGTAGCAATAGAGAAGGTGTACAGCCAGTATCCTCCATTTACTCACACCAAACAGGGCCTTCTGACTGCTCTGAGCCTGTCCTAAGAACAGCAATGATGCCACCAAAATTATTAGAGTGAGCCCTGAAGGAACTTGGGGCTGATATGAGTAAGCCAGTCCCAGAGGAAAGGAAAGCAGAAACAGGTGGAGAGAAACAGGTGAGTTAGTGCATTGGAGGGGCCTGAGCAGGGAGTTTCCATCTCTCCCCAGCACCAGAAATAAAATCCTCTCCAGAGCTGCTGGGATATGGGATGCTGGTGTTTCCGACCATCAGCTCCACAGAGACCTTTCCCACTCAGGATCAGAAAGAGGCAAGCGTGTAACCATCTGGATCACAGTTGGAAAGGAGAATCAAAAGTTGATATCTCTGTAGTCACTTAGCCTGTTACCCACCCATGCACCCAAGTCCAAGGTGGGAGAAATACCGAGGGTCTAAACACAGCCCCAGAGCAACTGCCAGTATTAAATACCAGATTGCAGAAGAGGGGAAATCACCTCTCTGGTCATTTGGGGGACATGAAAACTGAAAAAGGAAACATAGGACCAAATTAAGATGGAGCAGTCCTAAATTCCCAGCCCAGCTGTAAATAAAACCTTCAAGAGTGCCATCTGACACCACAGTGGTACAGGAGAGATGAGTGCACCTAGTGCATCAAGAATTCCCTCACTAGATAAACCAAGATGTAGCCCCAGGACCACCCAGGCAGNTACCAGGAGTCCCCTCCAGAGGTCTGAGACAGTTAGCTCTGGTTCATTCTGTGTTTCAGAACAAAACATCAGAAACAATAGCATCTCTACTGCAGATGAATCCCTGAGCAACACAGTGTACCCAAAGAGAACACCATGGATGGAGGACAAGGAAGGCAGGGGACTTTGTATCATACTAAGTGTATTACACAATGAGTTTTTGCTCTTTACACAGTGAGAGGGCACTGATTCCTCCTGTCTTAATTAGGGTTCTACTGCTGTGAACAGACATTATAACCAAAACAAGATTTATAAAGGACAAAATTTAATTGGGGCTGGCTTACGGGTTCATAGTGTCAGTCCATTATCATCAAGGCAAGAGCATGGCAACATCCAGGAAGGCATGGTGAAGTAAAAACTTAGAGTTCTACATCTTCATCTGAAGGCTGCTAGCAAAATACTGACTTCCAGGCATCTAGGATGAGGGACTTTTCGACAACATCCACAGTGACACACCTACTTCAACAGGGCCACATCTTCTAACTGTGCCAATACCTAGGCAGAGCATATACAAGACATGACATCACACTCCTTGGCCCCTGTAGGCTGGTTCAAACACATGAGTCTTTGGTGGCCACATATGGACATAGCATAATAAAAAAAAAAACGTAGATTTAGTCCAATTTCCATAGTCTCCATAGTGTATACCAATCTCAACAATGTTAAAAGTCGAAAGTTCAAAGCCTTTTCTGAGATCCATTCAATTACTTATCAATACAGGAAACCAAATCAATTACAAATCAAGACAGGAAACCATCTGGGCAAACTTCACACTCTGCATCTCCAAGTCTGATGTCAGATCTCCAATCTACCTTTTCGTATTGTGACTACAACAAACTTCTTTTCCTGGGCTAGTCCCACTCCCTGTTAGCAGCATTCCTCAGAAGATACTCTGTGGCTTTGATATCTCGAAAACCTTGGATCTTCAAGGCAGATTCAGTGTTACAGCTTGTTTCAGTGTCTGGAATCCACACATGATTTTCTAGGCTCCTCCAAAGGGCTGACACCACTTCTCCAGCTCTGCCCTCTGTAGCACTCTAAGCTCAGGTTGATCCACTCCTCTGCTGCTGCTGCTGCTGCTGCTGCTGCTGCTGCTGCTGCTGCTGCTGCTGCTGCTGCTGCTGCTGTTCTTGGTGACCATCCACCCCATGGTACTGGCATCTCCCATATGATGGGGTCTTCTGCTGCAACTAGGCTTCACCAATAGCCTCTCATAGGCTTTCTTCATGATGACAAGGGTCAAATCATTTACATGACCCCTTCAGCTCTGGGCCACCAACTGCAACTGAGGCTGCACCTTCCCCAGTGGAGGTACATGGCTTCTCACAGTGCCAAGCCTCAGATGCTCTTCATGACCCCTTCATGCCTTCAAAACCAGTACCACCTGGGTGACTCTTATACATTACCAAGTATAGTTACAGCACAAGGTACAACCTTGGCTATCACTGGAATACAGCATCTTTGTGCTTTCAGAAAACAATTCCCAGAAGATTTCACCTTTCTTAATCACCACCAATTTCTTAGCTCCAGCTAACCAGTATCAATTGTCCCAGCAGTCTCCTTCTCCTCTTGACTCTAAAGCCAGAATCACATGGCCAAAGGTGCTGAGTACTGCTGCTTGCAGGAATTAGATCATGGCTGCCTTGTTCTATTACATTATCACTAGCTTCCTCTTTTCCAACTCCTTCACAGCCTAAGCTTGACTGTCCTGGATCTTGCTCTGTAGATTGACCTGTAACTCAGAGATCTGCATGCCTATCTCCTGAGATTAAAGGTGTGTACCACCATGCCTGGATTTAAGTTTTTCTTCACCTAGAACTTGCTCTGTTTCAGGATGGCCTTGAACTCAAAGATCTGCTTGGCTTTATCTCCTGGGATTAAAAGTGTGTACCACCATGCCTGTATCTAAACTTAGCTGGGTAGGATCTTACCCCAAAGTCCCACCCCCTTAATTCAATTTAATATCTTTGAACATAGGATTCAGCTCCATTTCACTTCATGATGCCCGTTTAATACTCGAACCATACATTTTGTAGTTCCCTTTTCTCAGCTTGCTGTGCTTGTTTAAAATGTTGTTCATGAGAGTTAACCAGAGAAAAAGTCTATGGTGGATGTTTCTGAGACTTCCTGTGTCAGTGCAATTAATCTGAGTCTCTTCACCTTAGCCTCAGGCAGATTCCTCAGAAAAGAGCAAAAAAGTAGCCACTTTCTTCACCAATATACCACAAAAACAATCTCTAGGCCACATATTTAAATTCTCCACTGAAATCTCTTGGGCCAGGTCCATACCGTTCAAATCACTCTCAGTAACAAAGACTTCCATATTCCTACTAGGATAACCCATCAAGCACCATTTAAATTACCCCACTGCTTTCCAAATCCAAAGTCCCAAAATCCACATTCTCCCAAACAAAAATACATGGTCAGGCCTATCACAGCAATATCCCACTGATTTTACTGTTGTGAACAGACACCATGACCAAGGCAAGTCTTATGAAGGACAATATTTAACTGAGGCAGGATTAGAGGTTCATAGTCTCAGTCCAGTATCATCAAGGCAGGAACATGGCAATATCCAGGCAGGCATGGTGCAGGAGGACCTGAGAGCTCTACATCTCCATCTGAAGGCTGCTAACAGAATGCTGACTTCCAGGCAGATAGGATGAGGGTCTTTTTGACAACATCCACAGTGACACACCTACTCCAACAGGGCAACATATTCTAATCTTGCCAGTCTTTAGGCAAGCATACACAAACCATTACACACACACACACACACACACACACACACTCAAAAAAGAAAAAGAAAAAAGAAAGCATAGCAGGACAAGAACCCTTAAATAACATCTGACTAGGGGACCTGTCAAAATAGACACTAACCTGAGATGTCTCATACAGGTTAATATAAAATGACAGGCCAATGAACCTCCTGTGTGGCAACCACAAAGGGGAAACTGTGGATCTCCATCACCTTACCAGCAAACTGTGCCAATCAACAAGGGCCAGGGAAGCAGGGACACACCGAGACTTTCACACTGTGTGTAAATGGTGTGGGACTCTACAGGTCATCCAAGGACTGTGGGCCCAGAAAAACATATGTGGGAAATACATACACATTACATGCCTACCTTGTATTTATAATATATATGTAGCATCTGCTCCTGGCACCTACCTCGTGTGGGTGCTGCTGTGCTGTACATTGAGTCTGGGGGCATGAGTATGCCAGGTAAGTTCCTTACCACTCAGCTGCATTTCCAGTCCACACTCATCACCTTGGAGTAGGAATCTTAAAAGTTAATGTAGATATAAGGAAAGAGAGTCAGGAGGATGGGCGGAATGGCAGACCTGCAGAAATTCTCCAGAGGGTAGAGCTCAGAAGCAGCAAGCAGGACTTGGCTGACAGGAGAGCAAAACAGCTCAGACAGAACTACCTGGCAATGTGAGTGGATGCACGGAAAGCACTGTGCATCAGCACTGAACCCCGAATATGTCCCAGAATCCTCTGCATAATAATGCAACATAACAGGAAGGCTGGAACAGGTCAAAAGAGGAAACAAAAAAATGACCCCTCCCCAAGGAAAAATAAACAAATTGGGAAGAGTAAAGAAGAATTGTTTAGTGTACCACACAGAACATGCTCATAATGGCTTGCATACATAGAATAGGAAGGACCAAGTTAAAAGAAAAATGTTCAGCAGGATTCCTTCTCCCTCAAAATCCCAAAAAGCAAAATTCACTCTCTCATTAAGAGATGAGACGAGAAAGTCTGAGCCCCGTGTTGACAGTGCCAGGTACCACTGCCAGCCTGTGGGAAAGTCCAAGGTTTTCTTGGACTTTCAGGTAGTACTATGTCCAATTTTCTGAGGAACCGCCAGACTGATTTCCAGAGTGGTTGTACAAGCTTGCAATCCCACCAGCAATGCAGGAGTGTTCCTCTTTCTCCACATCCTTGCCAGCATCTGCTCTCACCTGAATTTTTTATCTTAGCCATTCTGACTGGAGTGAGATGGAATCTCAGGGT
>NC_034596.1:107520684-107521798 GCF_900095145.1 Mus pahari | reverse complement strand
TTCTCAGTCATTCGGTATTCCTCAGTTGAGAATTCTTTGTTTAGCTCTGCACCCCATTTTTAATAGGGTTATTTGAATTTCTGGAGTCCAGCTTCTTGAGCTATTTGTATATATTGAATATTAGTCCCCTATCAAATTTAGGATTGGTAAAAATTCTTTCCTGCTCTGTTGGTGGCCTTTTTTCTTATTGACAATATCTTTTGCCTTACAGAAGCTTTGCAATTTTATGGGGTCCCATATGTCAATTCTTGATCTTACAGCAAAAGACATTGCAGTTCTGTTCAAAAATCTTTTCCCCCTGTGCCCTATCTTCGAGGATCTTCCCCACTTTCTTCTCTATAAATTTCAGTGTCTCTGGTTTTCTGGGGAGTTCTTTGATCCACTTATACTTGTGCTTTGTACATGGAGATAAGAATGGATCAATTCATATTATTCTACATGATAACCACCAGTTGTGCCAGCACCATTTGTTGAAAATGATGTCTTTTTTCCACTGGAAGATTTTAGCTCCCTTGTCAAAGATCATGTAACCATAGGTGTGTGGGTCCATTTCTAGGTCTTCAATTCTATTCCATTGATCTACCTGTCTGTCACTGTAACAGTACCATGCTGTTTTTATCACAATTGCTCTGTAGTACAGCTTGAGTTCAGGCATGGTGATTCCACCAGAGGTTCTTTTATTGTTGAGAAGAGGTTTTGCTATCCTAGGTTTTTTATTATTCCAGATGAATTTGCAAATTGCCCTTTCTAACTCATTGAAGAATTGGGTTAGAATTTTGATGGGGATTGCATTGAATCTGTAGATTGCTTTCAGTAGGATAGCCATTTTGACTGCATTAATCCTGCCAATCCATGAGCATGGGAGATCTTTCCATCTTCTGAGATCTTCAGTTTCTTTCTTCAGAGACTTGAAGTTCTTGTCATATAGATCTTTCACTTCCTTAGGGTCACACCAAGGTATTTTATAATTTTTGTGACTATTGTGAACGTTGTTGTTTCACTAATTTCTTTCTCATCCTGTTTATCCTTTGTGTAGAGAAAGGCCATTGATTTGTTTGAGTTAATTTTATATCCAGCTACTGCACTGAAGCTGTTTATCAGGTTTAGGAGTTCT
>NC_034596.1:107514257-107519900 GCF_900095145.1 Mus pahari | reverse complement strand
TGTCTACTCCTCTTGGGTGAATTTGCTTCCTTTTGTTCTAGAGCTTCTAGGTGTGCTGTCAGGCTGCTAGTGTATGCTCTCTCTAGTTTCTTTTTGGAGGCACTCGGGACTATGAATTTTCCTCTTAGAACTGCCTTCATTGTGTCCCATAAGTTTGGGTATATTGTGGCTTCATTTTCATTAAACTCTAAAAAGTCTTTAATTTTTTTCTTTATTGCTTCCTTGACCAAGGTATCATTGAGTTGAGTGCTGTTCAGTTTCCATGTGAATGTTGGCTTTCTATTATTTATGCTGTTGATGAACATCAGCCTTAGTCTGTGGTGATCTGATAGGATGCATGGGATAATTTCAATATTTTTATATCTGTGGAGGCCTGTTTTGTCACCAATTATATGGTCAATTTTGGAGGAGGTACCATGAAGTGCTGAGAAGAAGGTATATCCTTTTGTTTTAGGATAAAATGTTCTGTAGATCTGTTAAATCCATTTCTTTCATAACTTCTGTTAGTTTCAATTTGTTTCTGCTTAGTTTTTGTTTCCAGGATCTGTCCATTGATGAGAGTGGGGTGTTGAAGTCTCCCACTATTATTGTGTGAGGTGCAATGTGTGCTTTGAGCTCTACTAAAGTTATTTTAATTAATGTGGCTGCCCTTGCATTTGGAGCATAGATATTCAGGATTGAGAGTTCATCAGGGTAGATTTTACCGCTGATGAGTATGAAGTGCCCCTCCTTGTCTTTTTTGATAACTTTGGGTTGGAAGTCAATTTTATTCGATATTGGAATGTGCCAAGGTAACTTTAAGAACTATGCTCAGAGCTCCCTATGCTGTGCCCAACACTTCATGGGCCTAGGTGCCCTTCAGAATTTAGCTCAGATCTCCCTACGCTGTACCCAGCCCTGCTTGTTTGTCCCCTTGTGTCCTTTGCTCACACTACTCACCATTACCAACAAAAGAGAGGTTTCCAGATGTTCCAGAAATTTCCTTGATTCCCAAAAGAAAATGATACAGAACAGTCAACTATATTCATTATTCTTTAAAAAAACTATCAAACTTCAAAATTGGCAAAGTCGGGTCCTAAATGATCAAGAGCCTCTATCTCAGAGCTGTTTGAACCATGCAGCTTTGTGTCAACTTGATATCAGCTGGAATTATTGGAGCAGCAGCAACCACAGTTTAGAAAATGCCTCCATAGAAGATTGGTCCATAGACAATCTCTGGGGGTATCGTCTTGGTTAGTGTTTGATGTGGGGGCTAGGCACACATCATTGTGAGTGGTACCACCCATGGGTAGGTAGTCCTCAATTCCATTTTTAAAAAAAATCTGGTGGAGGAAGTCCTGAAGAAGAACCCTTGTTTTTCCATGTCTTATGTTCTACCACTGCCTACAATTTCCTGCCCTGACTTCCCACAATGATGAAATGTGATCTAGAGTTGTAAGATGAAATAAACCATTTTCTCTCCATGTTGCTTTTGGTCATGGTGTTTATCCCAGCAATAGAAACCTAAATTAGACATGTAGTGTGTCAACACCTATTCAACCTTACTGGAAAGAAGACTTGATCTAACAATCAATAACCTAGTATTCAGATATATTTTTCACATGTACAGTCTTGGGGATTTTTTTTTTTTTTTGGTTTTTCGAGACAGGGTTTCTCTGTATAGCTCTGGCTGTCCTGGAACTCACTTGGTAGACCAGGCTAGCCTCGAACTCAGAAATCCGCCTGCCTCTGCCTCCCGAGTGCTGGGATTAAAGGCCTGCGCCACCAGGCCCGGCCTTTTGGGGATTTTTTGCTTGAACCCAACCTCACTGAATAAGATTTACTTTTTTTTTTTAATTCTTTTTTTTATTTTTTTATTTTTTTCAATGTTCTTTTTTAATTATTATTAGATATTTTCTTTATTTAAAAAAAGATTTACATGAATACACAATTCTATTTATAAACTTACATGCATCTTCTACATGTAAAATAACATTTAGTAGTAAATGTTAGCAAGTGAGGTAGAGATCAGGGATCCCCACAGTGGTAACAGGGGGTACGTGTGAGTGAGCTCACTGAGCCCCTCTGTTCCCAGAAATACTATGCAGGATCAGAGGGTTGAGACATTCAGCCTACCACCTTCAGTGAAGAAAGGCTCTAGAAGCTGAATTGGTCACTAATGGCCAACAGATTCTATCCTGCATATATGCAGGGCTGCCATCAAAGCCAAAAATATGGGGTTAGGAGAATTCTCACACAACTAGACACAGGGCAGCCTGCCGAGAGGTAACCAAGAGGCACAGAAGCCCTTCACAGGCTGTCAGCGTCCATTCCTCACCCCGTGTGCCTCTTCATCTGTCTGCTTCCTCCTATCCTTTGTAATCCAGCAATCATGGTGGGTGTCCAACTGCTCCAGTAAATTCGTCTAAAGAGCATGTGGCAGGAGCCTTAAGCAAAAGCTGGTGAGTCGGCACAGACTACAACCTGGGATACACAACCACAGCTGGAAATGTAGAGAGATACTTGTAGTGCTGAAGCCTCAAACCCTGAGGTCTGTGTTGTCCCATGATGGTTAGCATCAGAAACCCCTTTCCCAGAAGGTGCTGCTGTCACTAGTCAGCTAACTGAAGGTTCTTTTGCTACACCTAGGTAGACCTCATGGGTCAGCAGGAAGCTTTGCCAATGTTGACCTCTGGTAGCTTTCTTCTCACCTGCCAGGGGCCAGCCCCGGTGTGGGGTTCTTCTTTCTTGTCAGTTCTTCTTGAGGCAGTGGAAGGGGAAGAGCATCATCAGAGGGTAACAACTGGTCTTACGAAATTCCTGGGTAAGACTTTGTCTGACATGATATTTAGGGTTTCTGTATAATAAAAAGTTCTGTCTAAAAACTTCTCCTTAGCTCAGTTCCCTCTCAGTTCTTCTCAGCTCAGGTCTTCTCACCTCCGTTCCTGTCACCTCAGTCCCTCAGTTCTGCCACCTCTCTTTGTCCTCAGCCCTTAAACATCTTTCAGAATACATGATCACATATTTAAAAGTTCACCAAAAGGTCACACACAAAATCAAATCATCAATTGAAATAGAAGTTTACAATGGAGAGTGTTTACATGCATATCCATTAGGAGTAAATTATCTAGCTAAACATCTTGTCTCAGCTCCACAGGTTCACTGAAGGTTTAAAACCATAACTAAGTTATAAATGGAGTTTTGCATAGATAGACCCAGTCAATAGTTTATCTTCTGTCCTAGGACCTATAGTAACTCATTAGTTCCCTTTGTATGTCCTTGGTTAATTGTTTTTACAACCTCTTGGGATGTGCTCTGAGTAGGAGAAAGTCTGGTTACCACCTAGGAGCAATTAACTGGTGACACTTGGGAAACTGACAGAGTTCTCATTGCAGTTTTGAAAATCACAAAAGGACCTAACAGCATTCCCTCTCTAAAGGAGCTTAATAATCACAGATACAACTTTAGGAATTCTTATAAGATCACCATCAAAACTTAAGTCACCTATTTATGTATACAGCAATATCAGACAGCATATCTTAGTGGATCTGTAGAGATATGATCCAAAGGGGTGTTGCTATTATTTAGTGGTTGTTTTATATGTTTAATAATAACAGGAAAAGCACATTAATAGCAGGAATCTTTCCTAAAATGAATCCCTTACAGCCTTGCTTAATAAGGGCACACCTGTCACAGTTTATATAATAATCTGAGGCAGGCCATTTCAGGATGATCACCTGCTAGTTATTAGCTTGTCCCATTATGGCTCCTGACTGTCACACTTCACCTGATAGTGAGAAACACCACGCAGACAGAAGCAGCAGCAAGTGGGTCCCTAAAATGTTCCACTCTCCACGTAGATCTTGAATATAGGGGCCCTAATCTATTGCTGATCTCACCTTGGGATCAGAGATCTTTGACTCTGAAACCTTGAACTCTTGTAGCAACCAGGATCTTCAGCATTTTATCAGCTCTCCTGTTTTCCATGCCATCTCTGCTTCTACTTCCCCTCTTCCTGCTCTGCCACTCTCAAATGTTCATCTGCTAATTCAGTAGTCAGTGGCTGTTTGGAGGACTCAGAGTATCTCCATCTCTTAGAACGGGTTTAAGGATCCAGGGAAACCAGAAGGCTATCCAGAACCTGGGCACTAAGTGCAGCTAGGATCACTAAGGTGCAGGTAGCCTTTCCCAGCTTGTAATCTAGAAATTGTGGTGAGTGTCCAACTGCTCCAGTAAATTCATCTGAAGAGGATGTGACAGGTACCTTAACACAAAGCTGTTGAGCCATCACAGGATGGGATATTCATGAGGGATCCAAGATATCTTGTGTGGTTCAGTGGATTCAGGTCAGTGAATTCTGTACTTCACAGAGAACCACTTCTTCAGCTGTGAAGTACAGGTTTACGGGGATTTGTGCTGAGAAACTAAGACCCACGACTTAGGACCAGAGCGGCTGGTTGTAAGCAGGGATGTCCATAAACCCAGCACCAGGTATTAGAAAACACAAACATTTAGTGATTGAAGGCCAAGACCAGGAATTGGATACTGATGCTGGGACCTTCAAGAGACCAATAGCAGATAAAGTTGGTGGTATTGGGTTGGAAGGCTATACTACTCAGTGTCAAGTTCCACAGGAGCTTCAGCTGTCAAACTGGGTCCACTATAGTTCTCCAAGTTGCTTGTTACTCTTCTTTTATGATTCCAGTTTACCTGCACTACTTATTGAAAGTAATGGGGGGGGGTGATCCATGAAGAGAAGTTTTATTAGACCTATTGTTGCAACACTAGAAGAGATAACTCAGGTGTGCCTTCTGGCCAAGTAAGTGAGCTGGAGTAGCCTATTTACACAGCCCAAGAAGGAATGTTTGGCCAATCACCAAATTCATTTTTGATCAACCACAGGTTCGTTTGGTCAGTTGTAGTTTGCTGCCAGTCATGGTAGGCTTTTCAACACAGAGTGCTCTCTTTAGACTGAGGTTCAAGAGGTTCATGGAAAATGCTTGGTACAAAGTCTGATGTTTAGTATTGTCACGTTGACAAAATCTAGAATTTCTGGAAGATGAATTTTCAGGTGCATTTTATGATTGTCATGATTACTCTAACTAATATTAAAGTAAGACACATCTTACCTCTGGGTGGGACCATTCCCTGGGCAGAGGAGTCTAAATTATATGAAGTAGAGAAAGCAAGCTAAGCACCACTANNCATTCATTTCTGCTGTATCGTGTGTGGCCCTGGTCCTGGAACCCTGCCATGGTAGGTGGCAGGGGACTGAGGAATAAAGAAAAGACAAACACTCATACACTGAAACTGAGATAAAGTGNAGTTCTTCAACCACAGCTGCCATAGTGTGGCACCTCTGTGTGTTTGTTGAGTACAGCAAGAAGGGCTTAGCTATTCTCAATAGAAGGTCTCTATAAATAAGCAGTCTTTGGTTGCCATGGACTGGACTCAGTAGGCCTCTCTCAATCAGTGTGGAATCAAGGGTCCAGACAGGTGGGCAAGAGTTGGAGAGAATTGACAAACAGACACAGACACAAGGCAGTGTTGTATCTGGATGTAATTTTTCACAAAGCAAACACCAGTCATATATAAGACAGAAAACAAAGGAGTAAGATGTCACAGCAGGCAAGGTATATTAAAGTATCTGACACAAAACAGAGG
>NC_034596.1:107510718-107512167 GCF_900095145.1 Mus pahari | reverse complement strand
CTAGTAGGCATATGAAAGACAGTGGTGCTGAGAGCAATGTATATTATGATGGCCTGAATCAAGAAGTTACAGAGGAGAAGAATATATTAGTAAGAATATATTAATCGTATATTCTTGAGATATTTTGGCAAAGAATGTGGATTCCCTTTGCCATTGTCTAAAATATCTGCCTGAGGCTACATTGAAGAGCTTTGGATTTCTCAGTGCCTGGAAGAGAGAGCAAGTTTCCCAAGAAGTACAAAGATGACAGGTGAAATGACCACTGCTACCCAAATACAAAGTCCACGTGTGAGCTGCCCAGAGCCCACAGGACCGAGGAACAACAGTGCAGCCTGGTACAGGATACTTCTGGTTTCCATCAGAATCCAGGGCTGGCCCTGTGCCACAGCTATCTAGACCCCAGTCCCACTCCACACCCAATTCCTGCTCAGAAAAAGCAGGTCTCACAGGAGTACTTACAACACACTTCTAACAACAAAAATAACAGGAAGCAATGATCGCTGGTCCTTAATATCTCTTACCATCAATGGACTCAATTCCCCAATTAAAAGATGTTGATTAACAGACTGGATATGTAAAGAAGACTCAGCACTTTGCTGCATACAGGAAACGTACCTCAGGAGCAAAAACAAACACTATCTCAAAGTAAAAGGCTGGAAAACAATTTTCCATGCAAATGGCCCCAAGAAACAAGCTGGAGTCATCATTTTAATTTCAAATGAAATCAACTTTCAACCAAAAGTTATCAAAAAAGATGAGGAAACATTTCTTACTTAAAAAAGGAAAATTCTGTCAAAATGAACTCTCAATTCTGAATATCTATGCCTCAAATGCTAGGGCACCCACATTCATAAAAGAAAAACTGATAAAGCTCAAAGCACACATTGCACCTCACTCAATAATAATAGGAGACTTTGCCACCCAACTCTCATCAATGGACAGATCATGGAAACACAAAGTAAACAGAGACACAGTGAAACTAACAGAAGTTATGAATCAAAGAGACTGAACAGATATCTTTAGAAAATTTCATCCTAAAACAAAAGCATATATCTTCTTCTCAGCACCTCATAGTACCATCTCCAAAACTGACCATAGAATTGGTCACAAAAAAAAAGCCTCCACGGATACAAGAAATCTGAAATGTCCCATGCATCCTATGAGATCACCATGGAATAATGCTGGTCTTCAATAACAAAAACACAACAGAAAGTCCACATCCTAATGGAAGATGAACAATTCTCTGCCCCATGATAATTGGATCAGGGAAGAAACAAAGAATGAAATTAAAGACTTTTTAGAGTTTAATGAAAATGAAGGCACAACACTCGCAAACTTATGGGACACAATGAAAGCACTGCTAAGAGAAAACTCATAACACTGAGTGGCTCCAAAAAGAAACTAGAGAGAGCATACACTTGCACATTGAAAGCACACCTGAAAGCTCAA
>NC_034596.1:107506722-107507913 GCF_900095145.1 Mus pahari | reverse complement strand
TGAAGATGTTCCAACTGTTAATAAGGACACATGCTCCACTATGTTCATAGCAGCCTTATTTATAATAGCCAGAAGCTGGAAAGAACCCAGATGTCATAGAAATGGATACAGAAAATGTGGTACATTTACATAATGGAATATTACTAAACTATTAAAAGCAATGACTGCATGAAATTTCCAGGCAAATGGATCAAACTTGAGATTATCATCCTGAGTGAGGTGACTCAGACAGCTAGGAACAGAAACAGTATGTACTCACGGAAAAGTGGATATTAGCCCAAGAGTTCAGAATACACAAGATTCAATTCAAAGACCATATAAAACATAAGAAGAAGGAAGACCAAAATGTGAATGTTTCAGGGCTTTTTAGAAGGGTTCATATTTGTTCTTTGTGTCCCCATACCTTGCCCATTACTGAAGCCCACTGCATTAAGCCCTTGCAAGTTATGGTTTCATTTGTAATTAAAAAGAAGTTCCTGTTCCTTAGATATGAAATAAACTACAAAACATGTCTTCAACCTACACTAAACTTGATACCTCATGAACATGACGTATATTCTTCTCTTTGTTCTTTCTCTTTCATTGTATTTTTTTTAGCATTTTTATAAGATTTTTCTTCATTTATATTTCAAATGCTCTCCCAAAGGACCCCTATACCCTCTCGCTGCCCTGCTCCCCTACCCACCCAATCCCACTTCTTGGCCCTGGCGATCCTCTGTACTAGAGCATATAGTTTGCCTCTCTTCCCAATGATGTCCAACTAGGCCATCTTCTGCTACATATTCAGTTAGAGACACGAGCTCTGGGGGTACTGGTTACTTCATATTATTGTTCGACATATAGGGTTGCTGACCCCTTCATCCCCTTGAGTACTTTCTCTAGCTCCTCCATTGGGGGCCCTCTGTTCCATCCAATAGATGATTGTGAGCATCCACTTCTGTATTTGCCAGACACTGGCATAGCCTCAGAAGAGACAGCTATATCAGCATCCTTTCAGCAAAATCTTGCTGGAATGTGCAATAGTGTCTGGGTATGATGGCTGATTATGGGATGGATCCCCAGTTGGGGCAGTCACTGGATGGTCCATCCTTTGGTGTCAGCTCCAAACTTTGTCTCTGTAACTCCTTCCATGGGTATTTTGTTCCCTATTCTAAGGAGGAATGAAGTATCCACCCGTTGGTCTTCCATCTT
>NC_034596.1:107495868-107506116 GCF_900095145.1 Mus pahari | reverse complement strand
AAAATGTGGTAATTTACAAAATGGAGTACACTCAGCTATTAAAAGCAATGAATTTAGGAAATTCTTAGGCAAATGGATGTATCTGGAGGATATCATCCTGAGTGAGGTAACCTAATCACAAAAGACTCACTTGATATGCACTCACTGATAAGTGAATATTGGCCCAGAAACTTAGAATACTCGTACTTTTCTAACAATAGCTAACAGGCAGCCATCTCACCCCTATAGCACTTCCTCCCTCCCATTAAACGGACCTCAAGAATCCTTCTCAGGGTGCTATCTAAAATCCTGACATAAGAAAATGGCACCCCAAAACTAAAGCTTGCTTCATTCAGACAGCTGTGGACTTGGTCTTCTCCTCACAATTCTCAGGTTTAATATACAGTGACATCCCTAGACAGATGTACCTGGACTGACTGCTGAGCAAGTCCGAGGTAGCAAGGTGGTAAGCGGCATTCTTCTATTATCTCTGCTTCAAATTCTGCCTTCAGTTCATGCCTTGACTCTCCTCAAACACAGATGATGACCTGTAAGCCCGATAAGCTCTTTCTTCCTCCAGTTGCTTTAAGGTGTGNTATTTATCACAGCNACAGAAAATCAAACTACATGTTGGGCCCAGTCTTCTCCATGCTCTCATTTCCTCTACACTATGAATCAGAATTTACATAGTTCTTCCTATTTATACCTTCCTGAGTGCCAGTCTGCTGTAGGGAACATCTTCTGAGCCACACTGGTACTGTCTTTATAAGAGCAGCTATGCCTACTTGTGAAGGACCATCACAATTGGGCCTGAAAACTGTAGGCTTTCCCTCCTAACACAACTGTATGGAGAAGATCATTAGAACCTCACCTGAGCTTCCAGCCACTACTCCAAGCCATTTATGTGTAGTTTTTCCATAATTACAATTAGCATGAGGAGTCTAAGGAAGTGCTATAATAGTGGCTTACAGAGGGTAAATGATAGGGACAACACCTATGTGGCCAGGCTTAGTGCAGACCCACCAACATGACTGCTGTAGGATCACTGATATTCTTGTCCATATGCTCCATTCATGTTCTGTAAGGAAGCATAATAAACTCACTGGTTCTCCCATTGNAAGCTTTGGTGGGTTCAAACTTTGATTGGTCATTGGGTTTTGGGAGACATGCCAATCCAAGGCTTTTCCTGGGACTCTAATGTATGAAGGAGGAACTTACTTGACAAAGCTAGTAATAGTTTAGTGTCTGGGCCTTGGGGGACACAAGGGGTTCTGACCCCAGGTATAGACAAGAAATGTATTCCTTCTCTAATAACAGGAAAATGCTTAGCAAGNCCAGTAATGGCCTGGGGCTAGGGCTTTAAAGAAGTTGTGATTTTTGGATCTTAAACCCCACCCCTTCCCCCACTGAAGGTTTTAGTTATCAGTCCCACGATCACTATGTGCTCAGTCCCTGAGTGCTTGAGATATCGNGTGTTCCCTTTGTGCAACATTTCTTGATTATAACTTTCTCTCATGTATGATGGATTTCTGCTGACACATTTTCCCTTGCAAACTTTATATAATACACTGAATTTCTTAATAAACTTGCTTTGTATAAGGAATCAGCTTATGAAAGCTGTCCCATCAAAATGTTGCTACTGCCAGACTGTCAGGTGCTGTTTAAACAGAGAAGCTGACCCTGCACCTGGAATTTGCTCCATTCCACTTCAAACACAGTGTTTGCTTCAAAAGGTCCTCAACTGGGTCATAATGCCTACAGAGATGATTGTTCTACTCCAGAACACACTTTTCCCATTGGACAATTACCCTACCTTTAGTTAAAAAATGGCATTTCTCTGTCTGCCTTTATTACACACACACACACTTTCCTGTCTTTTCTCAATTTAGTCCTCCTACCTAGGACCCTGCCAATAAATATGGCCGACTGGTCCAGATCAATTGGAACTTTATAAAAAAGGGGGGAGGGAATAAATATTGTTCATGACTCCCTCAGGGAAAAGTTCTCACAACAGGGTCCCCTGTGGTCAGTCGTTTGCACATCTGTCACAGCTTTTGTAGCTCTTGTTAGCTACAGTATGCTAAATGAAGTCAGCCTTGCATACATACCCTGCACACCTAGACATGCAAGGAATAAAAGAGCCTAAGGGGAACCTTAGATCTGGTATGAAAACCAGTTAGTGGGCTTCAGGGCCTCCAGAGGGATGAAGTCCAGACTCTCAAGGTGTTCAGGGAGCTTCACATTCACACCAAAAAAAGTCAATCCCACTTCTCTCCTTGCTTGGTGACCCAGTGTTAGCTTTTATGTTGCCAGAACTTTCTTTCTGTCGGTTAAGAATTATTAGGAAGTGCAGGATCAAGGGCAACAGTAACTATGATGTACCCCAAATTCCAGCAGTAGAGGAATGTGAATTATCTCTTGTCAATGCTAGAGAAAACCTGAGGATGAACAGCAGAGAAAGGAGTGAGGCAGACTACAGTTCGTAGTTGCAGACAACTGTACATCATTTTCAGTTGACAAATATACATCGATGCAGCAAAGAAGGCAATGATACCAAGGAAGGTTATTGGAGTTCTGAAAATGTGTGGATAAAAGTTAATTGAGCATATTAACAGAACAGCCCTTTCCCCAAACTCCTTCAGAACAAACTAGCTTCAAATACAGTTGTCTAGTATGCAATCCCATCAGTCTCATGGAGGAAGACTCTGATTGCACTGAACAGAGAATCTGTCATAGGTGTGCCCTGAATCTGAATATGGCCTTCTGCTATAGAAGAAGGGAATCATCAAAAAGGCACAGTGATAATGATGTGGGATAGCTTCAGTGTTCAGGGAACATGTTTATAAAGATATCATAAATAACTTCTTAAAAGAGAAATAGACAAATATCCATTAATACAGAGACCAGAGGCCTAAGGCTAGGACCCAGTGATGACTCAACGTCTCCTGCTTCCAAAGGAGCAAATCTAGAGCAGTTTCTAATGATTTATTTAAAATATGAAATCAAAAGTACCAGTTTGCAGTTTTGAAAGATTTATTCCAGTGTAAGCATCAGCAATGCACCAACATCAGGTGGTGTCCGAATCCAACACATCTTATGTCCCCATGATATAAACAAAGGCCATCCAGAACTGTGGACTGGTGTTCTACCTTGTCTGCTACTGACATTCAGATTTTCCTTTTTGCATTCTCATTATCTTACAGGAGACAGGGGGATAACTCATTTTACGTTGGCTGGTCTGTTGCTGGTCCTTGCTCAGAATGTAAAGCAGCTTGCAAGTCTTCAAACCTAAAAATCTTAGTGACTCCTACACGAGTGGCGATGCCAAAGAGCAGTGCAACAAAGAGGACATAAATACGACCAAAGAGTATTCTTAAATACACCACTGGCTCTTGTTTCTGTTTTATTGTGTGCCTTTCAGCCGGAGGGGACCCACTGTCTATGCTCCCACTGAGTCCCTCTTCATTGCACTTTGGAGGGCGCCAACCAAAATGACAATGGCAATTACGATGATTGTTACACACTCCTCTAAAACTGCATTTTTCTGGGGTGCAGTCATAACCCAAATGAGATAAGCTTCCACTGCAAGCTCCTTGATCACAGAACTTATTATTGGAGCATGGGGTACCATGTCTCACCAGTCCAGCATCTGTTGTTTCTGTCCCACGATGTTCATCAAGCCCAAAGCAGGTAAACCCAGAGATAACNGATTGGTGGAATGAAACATGTTCTTGCAAATATGGAAGATTGGTGACATTGGTACACTGCAATCTTCCACACAGCTTGTCATGATCTGCACAAGCATTGAATGTGAGGCTTTCTTCTGCTCTAGTACAATGCCCAAATCGAAACTGTTGNTTGTTGATGTCATAGCACTTAATATTAGCATTCTTAGCACTTACACCAAAGATTTCCCTGCACTGTACATTGCGATCAGTGCAGTTACCTTTATAGCAGTACCCCTCTTCTGAGCATGGTGTCCCATCTTGCAGATAAGNGTCATCTGGACAAATGTACTTAGTCCCATTACAGTATTCTGGAAGATCACATATGTTCTGGATAGGTCTGCAGAGTGCCCCAGGAGGACTGAAGGTGCAGTTTGCACAGCACAATTCTTTATCACAAATGCTACCAGGTGTTAACCTGCAATCACTTCCACAGCAGGGATCTGAATAACATGCCTTATGGGAGCCACAGTCACACTGCTCATCGTTATCTACTTTGAAGTTTCCACAAAACTTATAAGTGTATGATGTATTATAATAAGTGTGACGGTCATAGAAAAGACATGGCATCACATTGGGAGTATTAAGTATGTCGCTTATCTCTGCAAGGGAACAATTGCTGAAAGCGTCTGTTAATTGAGGGTCCTGGAACATAATGCAGGTGTTCCTTCTCCGGCAGACACAGTAACTCTCATCATGTTTTAGGCCTAAACTCCTTCCAACTCGATTGGTTATTATAGGAGATAAAAATAAAGGATTTCGATTATGTTGACCAATACAAATTAGGGCTGAGGAAGAACATACACTCCTTTCAGCTGGATTAACTTGGTTATCATTTGGTGAATACTTATTAATTAAAGCTCCTGCATCAGGCCTAAAGTTATTATAAAACACTGACACATAGAAATTATGAGCCATCCCTCCTGGAACTTGAAATTCTTGTGGAAATGGATCAGAATTGGTATACACAGTCATGAGAAATATATAGTAACGCATATGAAGATTGGTCAGATAGGTGTCCATTANACTAATGANTNNAANCAAATACTNNANAGTAACTGGAAGTTTGTCACCNNTAGCAGAATTATATAGAGAATGGGTTGCTTGAAAGTGGCCTTTTATAGCAGCTGGATGTGTAGCGTAGTTCTTAGTAGATATTCTGGGAGCTCCATCAGCATGTTCCAATCTGGAGAAGGGAGGACCTGTATTATGGCTCCAGTGCTTCCATGCATTCATAGGCCCTGTGTCATCAGACTCAGATACTATCTGAGAAACAAGGTGTTCAAAGCTCTGTGAATCATTGAGGGGTTTGATTTCATAGGTAAGGTCATCCAACTTCATGACCCCTGACAGGCCCCCATAACAAGTATCCACAGTGACCATGGATTGAGGGATCCCCTCCAGGTAGCCAATATAGTAACAATCTACAGGGAAAAAGGGATAATCCATCTGTAAGGCTCCTTGGTCATCTTGAGTTGTCAGCAACAGGTGTCTGGGCCAAATAAGTGTCTTTCTTCGCAGGTGGATGATATGTCTCTGGCCCCTAAAACGCAAGCTATACGAGAGCAGTCTTTGTGCTTGAAGTCCTTTGGTATGGTAGATCTCCTTCCGAGGAATAACCACCTCCGATGAGATGTAACGCCAAGTGGGATGNTCTTGAGAACACCAGACTGGAACCAGGAGGAGCAGCCAGAGTGCAAACAGCAAGAGGAGGACCCTGGGGACCACAGGTCTTTCCACTAGTCTCATGCCCCAAGTCAGAGATAACATCCTGGGTGGAGCTAAGTGCCTCTGCTGTGGCCACTGCCTGGTCTAGAAAATACTGACAGCGGACCAAAAGCCTCCTCAGGCTCCCAACCTAAGTGGTTACCCAGACAACTGGAGTTAGGTNACAGTCACTGGGTGTGGCAGGAATTGAGTCTAAATGTGTTGGCTGCGGTTGAGGTTAAGTAGGATCAAAAGGGATAAAAGTGCCTGGACAAGAAAAGGCAGACGCAGCAGGAAGCGCCTCTGACAGGTTCAATCCTTTCTTTGCTTGTTTGAAGCACAAAATATCAGTTCCACATTTCCACATGAATGTATTTGGTTCCCAATGTGACTCTGGGTCTGTTTCTAGAAGTCAATATTTCTTTATATTTTGGNTCATGTTNCTCANNGTTGTTCTGTTTTCTTCTGTTTTATTTTGTTTTGTCTTGTTTGAAAGTTAGTAGTAAATACTGTCTATATTAGCCTTTAAATATAAATGATTTTTTTTATTTCTTCTAAACATATTTTATTTGAGTTTGAGTTAAACTATTTACAAATAGCTTCTTTTTTTTCCTTTTGGGTGTTGCTCGAAAATTTGGGGCTTTCTGTTAATACTGTGTTATTGTTTCTCCGATATTATTAGACCTGAGAATTCTATCTGGATACCTGTGAACTCTAGGAATTTTAAAAATTCCACCTCTTGGGAATATACTTTATCTCTGACCCCATCTAAGGCCAAAGTGCAGTCCCACTCCAACCTTTAGTATGTTTCTTTCCTGACTATTGGGATTTCTTCAAGCAAGCAGGCTGATGGGTTCTCAGCAGTGAGACCAGTAGACTGTTGGTATGAACGTCGAAGATTTTGCCACACACTTTTTCCAGGTTCATCAGCAGTGCTTTCACATCTCTTACTTCTGTAGCAGGAAAAGCAGCCTCTGAGCTTTCTCCAAGAAACTCATTAATGAAAGGGGTAAAAGATGGGCATCACCCGGAGGTGATGACAAGCCCTGGCTCAGACACATGATCAAGGTCCACAGCCCCAAAGATAGGCTGCCCTGCAACATGTATTTATATAATGGGAGAAAAAATGGGTGGTGGGGGGTTGATCAACTTACTTCCTCTCAAACATATATATCTCATCTAAGTGTGCAGGGGAAAACTCTCCAGGACTACTGGGAATGATATTATTATTATCATTATTATTAATTTAAGGCATTTTTATTAGATATTTTCTTCATTTACTTTTCAAATGTTATCCCCAAAGCCCCCTATACTCTCCCCCTGCCCTGCTCCCCAACCCACCCACTCCTTCTTCCTGGCCCTGGCATTCCCCTGTACTGTGGCAGATGATCTTTGCAAGACCAAGGGACTTTCCTCCCATTGATGGCTGACTAGGCAGTCCTCTCCTACATATGCAACTAGAGACACAGCTCTGGGGGGAGGGGGGCAGGGGAAGGGGGGCAGGGGGGGGTACTCATTAGTTCATATTGTTTTTCCTCCTATAGGGTTGCAGACCCCTTTAGCTGCTTGGGTACTTTCTCTAGCTCCTTCATTAAGGGCCCTGTGTTCCATCCAATAGATGACTGTGAGCATCCACTTCTGTATTTGCCAGGCATTGGCATCGATCTTACTGCACCTTCTGAACTCTCCAAGCAGCTTTCCTGATCACCCCCAGGAGCCTCATGAATAAGTCTCTGCTTCCACCTTGTGGCCATGAGCATTACTGCACCTGATAGCCCCAGAGATTCATAAGGAAGAGGGAGGAAGTGGCTTGGACCCTGTCTGGTTAAAGTAAAAGGAGATAAATCCCTTCTCATTAATTAGGGTGAGAGGTGTCATGTGCTCTATCATTGGGGACATGGGTTTATACAGTCATCACTCTGAGGCTCTGTGTACCACTAGGCTGGACTCATATATTCTACATGGACATAGGACAACACCAAACAAAAGGAGGTTTTAGGACGAAACAGAAGGACACAGATGGGGTTTCTAAACAACTAGGGAGTGCCAGGGCCAGCCTCTCTAACCACTATAGGACGGAACCCTATGGAGTCTGGTTACAAAGAGAGATTACTCAAGGACACTAGCACTGATTACAGAAGCATATCTCAGATGCCTTCTGCTGACCAGATGCATCTTTGCATAATCTGCCTAGCCAGATTCAGAAAATTGACCCACACAGCCAAGTGGACTTTCCGGAACAGGTGATTTAAAAACAGGCAGAGAGATGTGAGAGAAAGGAGAAGGAGAGAGAGACAGGAGAGGGGGAGAAGAGAGAGGGAGAGGGAGAAGGAGAAAAGGGAGAAGGAGAAGGGGAGGGCCAGAGGGAGGGAGGAGATAGAGAGGGCGGGAAGGAAGAGGGAGGGAGGGAGGAAGAGAGAGAGAATGCTAAGTCTTTCCATACCTGGGTCCCAATACATGACCCCTGATAATCCAGGCACACGCCCCCTTTGTGCCCTCGTCTTCCACTGCCCCACCTAGGTTCTGGTCTCTCACATCTGATGTCTTCTCAGTGATTCTGGCCCTGCCTGTGCTGTACAGCTACAAAGCCTTCCCTTTAATGAGCTCTGTGCTGAGCCATCGTCCTGAATCGATCCACCTTAAGCAGATGTTTTGCTTATTTTTCCTCTGTGTCCATACTATAGAGGAAGGGTGGGCAAGTAGAAGCTGAGGCATCTCACCTCACTCCAAGCACCCTCCATCTCTAAATGTGCCCCCTTGTTTCCAGCAGTGCAACTTCAAGCATCTTATAGTCACTCATCTTAGAGGGCCACATGTTCTGTAGTGTTATAAGATGCAATTTAAAGCGTTAATTATTCCCAACAAGCCAATTAAACAAGCCAAAAGCATTCATCAGTCATTCCCATGGAACCACTGAAGCATCTTCCTGCTCTAACTTTGGGTTTCCCAGGGCTGCTCTGGGATCACAGGAGCTGTGTCATGTTTACCAGCCAGAAAAAAAAAAAATCTCCGGTCAATCCACAGAAAGGCAGAAATATGCAGAACCTTCTAGAAGAACAGCTACCCTTACTGACTCTGCAGGGCAGTCTAAGCACACGGGTTCCTCTGAACCCAGTCCCTGGCTGTATTCACTCACACAAGGCCCAGCAGTCTGCAGATGCCTGCAGCAGCAAGGTCCTCACTGTACCTCAGACTCACAGCTCAGTCACTTTGCAGTCTCCCCACCAAAAATCACAACCAATGCAGTTGTCACCCTTAAGGCAAGCCATTCCTCAGTGACGCCTGGGAAACACTGTCCATTTGCCCTGCTCATATCCTCTCTCAGCTCACATGAATTCCCTCCAAGCTCCTTCACAGAAACAACCAATTGAAACACAACTTAAAGGAATGGGAAGCTCTGTCCTGTACCGATTCCTAGAACACCGCAGCTGCTAAAATCTAACTGTGCAATGCAGAGAACTACTGAGATAATACCTAACCCCAATCTTGAGGTATCTGTTGAAGAGGCTTTTAACTGTGAATTACCATCACGGATGTCTAGGTCTCCTACATCTTAGGGCATCTTTCTGAAGGCCATACTACCCTTCACAGCACCGCATCAGGAGGGAGATTCCCTTGCTCTCCACAAGAGGGCAGAATCCTGGCGTTAACTGTGTCAACCCTCCAGCATTGGTTTCTATTAATAGATATTTTCTTTATTTACATTTCAAATGTTATCCACTTTCCCAGTTTTCCCTCCCTGAAACCCCCTATCCCATCACCCATCTCCCTGTTCACCAACCCACCCACTCCATATGATCCAATAAGTAGCCCCCAGAGCTCCCAGGAACTAAATCATAAACCAAAGCATACATATGGAGGGACCCACGGCTCCAGCTGCATAGGTAGCAGTACTTTTAAAGCGGGGAAGATGATGACATCATCACTGTGGGAAAATACAAGGAGAACTCCAAGACATCTAGGCATCTACGAAGATCTCAACTCTTCAAAATCCAAAACCACCAAAAAAAAAGAAAAAAGAAAAAGAAAGAAAACAAAAGAAAAAAGAAAGTAGATTCTAAAAGTAGTCACCTGCACCAGGTGCCTGGGGAGTCACTCGACAGCCCTAGATGGAGAAAGCTTGAAGGAAGTAGCAATAGAGAAGGTGTACAGCCAGTATCCTCCATTTACTCACACCAAACAGGGCCTTCTGACTGCTCTGAGCCTGTCCTAAGAACAGCAATGATGCCACCAAAATTATTAGAGTGAGCCCTGAAGGAACTTGGGGCTGATATGAGTAAGCCAGTCCCAGAGGAAAGGAAAGCAGAAACAGGTGGAGAGAAACAGGTGAGTTAGTGCATTGGAGGGGCCTGAGCAGGGAGTCTCCATCTCTCCCCAGCACCAGAAATAAAATCCTCTCCAGAGCTGCTGGGATATGGGATGCTGGTGTTTCCGACCATCAGCTCCACAGAGACCTTTCCCACTCAGGATCAGAAAGAGGCAAGCGTGTAACCATCTGGATCACAGTTGGANAGGAGAATCAAAAGTTGATATCTCTGTAGTCACTTAGCCTGTTNCCCACCCATGCACCCAAGTCCAAGGNGGGAGAAATACCGAGGGTCTAAACACAGCCCCAGAGCAACTGCCAGTATTAAATACCAGATTGCAGAAGAGGGGAAATCACCTCTCTGGTCATTTGGGGGACATGAAAACTGAAAAAGGAAACATAGGACCAAATTAAGATGGAGCAGTCCTAAATTCCCAGCCCAGCTGTAAATAAAACCTTCAAGAGTGCCATCTGACACCACAGTGGTACAGGAGAGATGAGTGCACCTAGTGCATCAAGAATTCCCTCACT
>NC_034596.1:107488207-107493873 GCF_900095145.1 Mus pahari | reverse complement strand
TCATCACCTTGGAGTAGGAATCTTAAAAGTTAATGTAGATATAAGGAAAGAGAGTCAGGAGGATGGGCTGAATGGCCGACCTGCAGAAATTCTCCAGAGGGTAGAGCTCAGAAGCAGCAAGCAGGACTTGNCAGACAGGAGAGCAAAACAGAGCTCAGACGGAACTACCTGGCAATGCAAGTGGGTACACGGAAAGCACTGTGCATCAGCACTGAACCCTAAATATGCCCCAGAATCCTCTGCATAAAATGACACAGAGCGCCAAGGCTAGAAAAGGCCAAACAGGAAACAGAACAAACACTCCCCATCCCAAAGTACAAACAAATTGGGAAGACTAGAGAAGAATTGTGGTAAGGGTTGAGTACCACACAGAACGTGCTCTTAATGGCCTCAATGCTGAAGTTAGGGAGAACCAAGTTAAAAGAAACATGTTCAACAGGATTCCCTCTCACTGAACTTCACAACAAGCAAAATTCAATCTCTCTGTTTAGGAGATTGCAACATTCACTCCAATAGTGACTTGCTTGACAGGTTTATAAAAATGGAAGCAGTCCTGAGGCTAAGAGTTTCATGGAAACTTAGTCTCCTGGAACTGTGGCATCCCGTAGCATCTGTGTGCTTCCTTTCAGTATTGTTTTGTTATAGGTGCCTCCAAGCCATGACTTGCCAAATACCTAAGCAAAATCAAACTTTGCTTCCTGGCCTTCATCAATGCCCTAGGTAGTCCTTGAGCCGACCCTGGGCTTGGAATTCAGTAAGAATGTTGCCTATGCAGTGACATTCAGAATTTCCTTTAGAATTGTAAGAGCAATAGTGAAAGAAACCAGGCATTACTATCTACTACATAGAGTTAGAAATCTCAGGGCAAGCTTAGCAAAGTAAGTTTAGAATTCTTATAGTTATGTATGGCAGACTACACTACCTATTAATAGAAAGTTCCCCCACACTATCACTTAGAATAAAAGCAAAGTTGCTCCCATATACAGGAATTTACAATGGTATAGGAAGTAGATCGGGCTGTGGTTTTAGAGTATTGCATTATTCATGAGAAGGCTAGCTAGAGAGAAACTCCCTAATTAGAACCATGACTTGGGTGTGAAAGCCCTTTCCCCAGAAGTGTAAAGACCTCACACCTGGCTTCTAAGATTATAGCTGACCTTAGGTAGAGCTGACTTTGTCTCTGTTGTTTTATTGCCCAGTTCCTTCCAGTATTTGTGTTTGCCTTTCCTCTGTTTTGTTTAAGAGTCATTAAGCATCTGGTAACCTAATTATTCCTTGCCAATGTGTCACCTAACTTCCCTATTTTCTTCTGTATAAAAAGTTTGACACTCGATTTGAGAAATTACATTCAGATCCACACTCCCTTGTGTGGAGTCTGTTTGTCACCCCCACTCTAGCAGACTCTATGCCCATCTGTCTGAGACCCTGATTCCCAAGGATTGAGGGGGGCCAACTGAGTCCAGTTCATAGCAGGAGATAAGAAGAGAATATCTGAAAGAGGAACACTCCTCCATTGCTGGTGGGATTGCAAGCTTGTACAACCACTCTGGAAATCAGTCTGGCGGTTCCTCAGAAAATTGGACATAGTACCCGAAGGACCCAGCAATACCTCTCCTGGGCATATACCCAGATCTTCCAACTGGTAATAAGGATACATGCTCCACTATGTTCATAGCAGCCTTATTTATAATAGCCAGAAGCTGGAAAGAACCCAGATGTCCCTCAATAGAGGAATGGATACAAAAACTGTGGTACATACTACTCAGCTATTAAAAACAATGAATTTATGAAATTCTTGGGCAAATACATGTATCTGGAGGATATCATCCTTAGTGAGGTAACCCAATCACAAAAGAAGTCACTAGATATGCACTCACTGATAAGCAGATATTAGCCCAGAAACTTAGAATACCCAAGATACATTTTGCAAAACGTAAGAAAACCAAGAAAGATGACCATTATGTGAATACTTCATTCCTCCTTAGAATAAGGAACAAAATACCCATTAAAGGATATAGGTACAGAGACAAAATTTAGAGCTAAGATGAAAGGATGGACTATCCAGAGACTACCCCATCCGGGAATCCATCCCATCATCAGCCACCAAACCCAGATACTAATACACATGCCAGCAAGATTCTGTTGAAGGGACCCTGATATAGTGGCCTCTTGTGCGGCTATGCCAGTGCCTGGCAAACACAGAAGTGGATGCTCACAGTCAGCTATTGGATGGAACACAGGGCCCCCAATGGAGGAGCTAGAGAAAGTACCCAAGGAGTTGTAGGGGGCTGCAACCCTGTAGGTGCAACAACAATATGAACTAACCAGTACCCCCTGAGCTCGTGTCTCTAGCTGCATATGTAGCAGAAGATGGCCTAATCGGCCATCATTGGGAAGAGAGGCCCCTTGGTCTTGTAAACTTTATATGGCCCAGCACAGGGGAAGGCCAGGGCCAAGTAGTGGGAGTGGGGGGTAGGGGAGCAAAGGCGGGGGTGGAGGTATAGGGAACTTTTGGGATAGCATTTGAAATGTAAATAAAGAAAATAATAATAAATAAATAAAAAGAAGAGAATATCTGAACTTTGTGTTGACAGTGCCCAACCCCGACTGCCAAGCTGTGGGAAATGCCAGGTTGGTCACCAGAAACACAGAAGGATGAGGGAGAAGAGGGTTAGGAAACAACCATCATGATATCCCACAAGTACCTGTGACAGAAGAACAAGAACTTGTAAAGAGCAGAGAATGGCAGACAAAGCAGCAGATACATAAGTACATGGTCAAACAGACTTATAGGAAAGATCTACATAGCCTGTGAGGCTTTCAAACAGAGAAGGGCAGGCCTGTCTCAAAGCACAATGCCTGGCTTTGGTCACTGTCCACCCTGGATCCTCTCACTCCACATGTAAGGGGCTCATGGCATAACCACATCCTTCCACAAGAGGAGAAAAAGGGCAGCTTGTCAGTGAGGAAGTCACCCAGGGACAGACCAGTCCGGTAGTTCTTATCCCCCCTCCCAAAGCAGCCACCATCCAGACCAAAGGATGTTGGGAAGTCAGCCTTGTGGCAGGCTCAGACCCTTCTTGCTGCATAGGACCTTCCTGAAATAAGCACATAAGGGAATAATCTGGATCTCAACTCAGGATGACGACTGCAACTCGACCCTGCTGCCTGCGCCCCCAATGGTCCCTACTCCTGCAAAACGAAAGCCCTTACTTGGAAGGGCTTTTTGTGAAGGGATCTACTACTGTGTTTATTATTTCAGTGGTAGCTACCACAGTGCTATATCCATCAGCAAAAACCCATTGTGCCCAGCAGACTCTTGAGCTTGAAAAACTGAATCTAGAAAAGCTGGCATCACAGAGTTTGTATCCCTAGTCTTGACCACTGACCCATTAATCCTATCCAACACAGAGCTTTCTGACTGCCCACAAAGAAATCCAAGCATCCTAAAGTCAGATCTCAAAGCCTCTCACCCAGAGACAAGGAAACCCAGCAGAAAAGAACTCATCAGAAAACCACCTGAACCAATGCCTCCTTTCAATAGGAAGGGCCCCAGAGATCTTTTTCTCAGAAAAACTTGGGAAACACTCCAAGTTGGGCTCAGAGAGCCTTCCACAGCCACTTTGAAACTTTGATTTGCCCCTCTTTACCTGGCACCCACAAAACAACAGTTCATCAGACACCGCATAAACATGTTCTATTTGTCACTTGGTGGACCACAAGGATCCCGTGGTAGGTTCTACGAAGACCAGTGGAAGACTACGGAGAGCATGTTCCTGGAGCTGAGCCTGACTTCAGCTACCTAAGAACTCCCTGCATCCTGGCAGAGGATCCAAAGGAAAGAAGCACCTCCCAGCCTACTGCTGACCTGAGACAGGATTTTGTTTGGCCAGTGTTGGTTTGCATCTTTGGGCTCCATTCATTGGACAATGCCGGATCTGTTAAGGGACAGGATGCCAGTGGTAACCACCCTGCAGCCACAAATCTAAAGACCTTGCCTTACCATACTCTGGAAGATCAGACAGAGGCCTAGGCAGAGTCCCCCCTCTGCTTCCTGTTGGGGACAAGTTTGGATATTTGAATTCTCTCTGGGGATCTCTATCCTCAGCAGTCCCTCCCAGAAGTCCCTAGTCCTTACTCTCCTCTGCTTTCTCTTTGTCTTCCTTGCCACAGAGACTTAGGGATAGTAACTGTGGGCATGACACAACTGTGTCATATAGTGTTGGCTGTGTCACTAGGAAGCTACTGTGTGTTTCTCACTAGGGAACAGATATGAGAAGGTCCTGTGTCTTTGATGAACTGACCTTTAGGTCCCATCCCATCATTCCTGCAAGTCTGGGCCAGGCATGGTCACATGATATCAGTCTGTGTCATGTTCTGTCTCTGCTAGAGCCATGGGACAGATATTGACATAGATCAGGTAGAGGAACAGCAGAGTGGCTCTTCTCCATCTGCCATCACAGCATGGCAGGAAGACCACAGGGGGAGAATTCTGCATGGGCCTCTCTCACTGTGGAATACCTACCACAGTGGTACAGAGCAGTCTTAAATCCTGGAAGAACCAGACCCCTCATTTACAGTGGCTAGACAGTGAGGATATGTGGGACACTAAGCTTGGCCTGCAGTCACTGCTTTGAGCCTAGAAAGTCCCACTGCACATAGAATTGAGAGTGCCAAGTTCTGGTCTAGCCAGATTGACAGGACCTCTATAACAGTACCCATGGTGAATTCAGGCAGCTAGCCTCTGCAGTGCCACAACCCAACATGTCTTGTGACCTTACCAGAAAAGTTCTTATCTCAACGAAGAAAAATCTGGAGATCAAGGACCACATACAAATACTTCACTGTCACATAGGCCCCACAGGACCTGAGTCCAGCCAAAGTGTAGGAACCACAGGCAAAGAAGATCCTGCTAGAGTCTGTACCTTGGGGACTTTAGGGGCTCAGTACCATGGTGACATTGAATGGCACAGAAACATATCCTGGACAATTCTAGAAGATGCTAAAGGCTCTTCTGATGAACAGAAATGCCTTCGAGAGATAAAATCCTCACTCTTCATTCTAAGAGGACACAAACAACCCGAGTAGGACATGATCCACAATTACACACACACACACACTCACACACACAAGCACATTCACACACGTACACACTCAAACAAACGCATACATATAAATATACACACATAAATGTATATACACAAATACGTACACATACACACACACACACACACACACACACACACACACACACACACACATAAATGTCCCAACCAGAAAGAACTCACCAGCCTTGACCACTCAAACCAGCCCATCCACACTGGAGGCATGAAGACTGATAGCCTCAATGTTACACTCATGCAGCCCTGTTATAAAGGAGCCTAGAAGTAGACACACAGTGGAGAGGAATGTGTGCCAGCCTGAGGCACTGTGCTTACCTATATTAGAGGATGGGGCCACAGTGCCATACATNCATTATACATAAAACTTAGCTGGACATGGCGGCTCATTTAATCCCTGCACTCAGAAGACTAAGGCAAGCAGTTCTCTGACTTGGAAGCAAGCACAATTAGGGCTACATGAAGAAAACATAACTTTGAAAAAACAGAAAGAAAGAGAAGAAGGAAGGAAGGACAGGAGGGAGGGAGGGAGGGAGGGAGGGAGGG
>NC_034596.1:107442655-107460557 GCF_900095145.1 Mus pahari | reverse complement strand
GGGAAGCACAGCCAGGCAAAGCCTGCCACACTGTGGAGGAATGGCATAGGACTCTCAGGTCATCCAAGGACTAGGGTTAAAGTGGGCATGTGTGGGAAATACATACACTTTATATACCTACCTTGTATTCATAGCGTACATGCAGCATCTGCTCCTGGCACCTACCTCATGTGGGTACTGCTGTGCTGTACATTGAGTCTGATGGCATGAGTATGCCAGGTAAGTTCCTTACCACTCAGATGCATTTCCAGTCCACACTCATCACCTTGGAGTAGGAATCTTAAAAGTTAATGTAGATATAAGGAAAGAGAGTCAGGAGGATGGGCTGAATGGCAGGCCTGCCTAAATTCTCCAGAGGGTAGAGCTCAGAAGCAGCAAGCAGGACTTGGCTGACAGGAGAGCAAAACAGAGCTCAGACGGAACTACCTGGCAATGCAAGTGGGTACACTGAAAGCACTGTGTGTCAGCACTGAATCCCAAATATGCCGCAGAATCCACTGCATGAAATGACACAGAGCTGCAAGGCTAGAAAAGGCCAAAAGAAGAAACAGAACACACACACACACACACACACACACACACACACACCATCCCAAGGAAGTATGAACAAATTGTGAACTAGAGAAGAATTGTAAGGGTTGAGTACCACACAGAAGATGCTCTTAATGGCTTCAATGCTGAAGTAAGGGAGAACCAAGTTAAAAGAAACATGTTCAACAGGATTCCCTCTCACCGACCCTCACAACAAACAAAATTCATTCTCTCTGTTAAGGAGATGAGAAGAGAGTATCTGAGCCCTGTGGTGACAGTGCCAGGCCCCCACTGCAGGCTGGATGAAATGCCAGGNCGATCACCAGGAACAGACAAAGACTAGGGTGAAGAGGGTTAGGAAACAACTGTCATGAAATCACACAAGTGTGCCTAAAGGAAAAGCAAGATCTTATAAAGAGCAGAGAATGGCAGACAGAGCAGCAGAAGCACAGGAAGATGGCCAGTCCTACAGGAAACATCTTCATAATCAGTGAGGCTTTCAAACAGGAAAGAGCAGCCGCACTTCAAAGCACAAAGCCTGGATTCTGCTGACAGAGCCTGCAGCTTCTTCCCTTACCCTTCTCACTCCCCATGTAAGGTCTCAAGGCATCACCACAGCACTTCCCACTAGAGGAGGAAGGAAGGCAGTATATCAGTCAGGAAGTCACCCAGAAACAAACCTTTCCTGTAGGTCTTATGAGCCTTGCCTCAGCAGCCTCTATCCAGGCACAGAGAGAACAAGGGATGCTTGGAAGTCAACCTTGTGGCAGCCACAAATCCATTCACTTGTATAGGAACTCCCTAGAGAGATAGGAGCCCAGGAGCATAAAGGCTGGATGTACACTAAGGATGCCCACTGACACTCTGCACTGCTACCTCTGGCCAAGTCAGACCATGATGTTCCTGCAGAACCAGAGACCTTACTTGACAGGGCTTTTTGTGAAGGTTTCTACTACTGTGTATACTATGGTAGCTACCACAGTGGTATATCCAGCAACAAAAACCCAGTGTGCCCAGCTGACTTTTCAGCTTAAAACAGTGAGTCAAGAAGAGCTTGAACCTAAGGGGCTCTATCTGAATCTCNACAACTGAGAATCATTACTTAATACTATCCAACACACAGAGCTTTCTGACTGCCCATAGAGAGGTGAAAGCACACTAGAGACAGATCCCAATAGTCTCTCACCCAGAATCCTGGGACCCCATTAGAAAAGCACTCAGCTCTCCACATGGACCAATGCCTCCTTTCAATAGGAAGGGCCCAGAGATTGTTTTCTCAGAGAATCCTGGGAAACACTCCAAGCTGGGCTCAAACAGTCTTCTATAGTCACTTTAAAACCTATGATTTGACCATCTTTANCTGGCACCCACAAGACAGCAGGACCTCAGACACAGCCTAAACATGTTCTTTCGGTCACTTCTTGGAACACAAGGAACCTATAGTTGGTTCTACCAAGATCAGTGGAAGACTACACAGAGCATGTTCCTGGAGCTGAGCCTGATTTCAGCTACCTAAGAACTCCCTGCATCCTTGCGGAGGATCCACAGGACAGAAGCATCTCCTAGGCTACTGCTGACCTGAGACAGGATTTTGTTTGGCCGGTGTTTGTTTGCATCCTTGGGCCCCATTCATTAGACATTGATGGATCTCTTAAGAGACAGAATGCCAGTGGTAACCACCTTGCAGCCCCAAATCAAAAGACCTTGTCTTACCATACTCTGGAAGATCAGAGAGAGTCCAAGGCAGAGTCCCCCCTCTGACTCCTGTTGGGGACAAGTTTGGCCATTTGACCTCTCTATATAATCTCTGTCCTCAGCAGCCACTTCCAGAACCAGAGTCCTCAATCCTTACTCTCCTCTGCTTTCTTTTTTATTTTCTAGCACAGAAACTCTGGTAAGGTAACTGTGGGCATGACACAACTGTGTCATGTAGTGTTGGCTGTGTCACTAGGAAGCTATGGTGTGTTTCTCACTAGGGAACAGATATGAGAAGGTCCTGTATCTTTGATGAACTGAGCCTTAGGCTCCATCCCATCATTGCTGCAAATCTGGGCCAGGCGTGGTCATGTGACATTAGTCTGCCTCATGTTCTGTCTCTGCTAGAGCCATGGGACAGATACTGACATAGATCAGGTAGAGGAACAGCAGAGTGGCTCTTCTCCATCTGCCATCACAGCATGGCAGGAAGGCCACAGGAGGAGGATTCTGTATGGGCCTCTCTCACTGTGGAATACCTACCACAGTGGTACAGAGCAGTCTCAAATCCATGGAATAACCAGACCCTCACCTACAGTGGCTAGTCAGTGAGGGTATATGGGACCCTAAATTTGGCTTGCAGTCACAGCTTTGAGCCTAGAGAGTCCCAGTGGAGTTAGGATTGAGAGTCCCAAATTTTGGTCTAGCCATACTGACACAATCTGTATTTCAGTAGCCATGGTGGCTTCAGATACTTGGCCTCTGCAGTGCCCCCACCCAACATGCCATCTGCACTAGAAGCAGAAAGTTTCAGATCTCATCAAAGAGAAACTCAGGGTTGAAAGACCTCATGCACACTACAAGATCCAATAGCCCCCTGGGGACAATGGAGAGATCAGTTCCTCACTCTTAACTCTAAGAGGACTGGAACAACCCAAGTAGGGCATGAGCCTTGATTATACACACTTTCACATCCACTCAAACACACACAAACACACACACATGCAAGAACATGCATGCAAACACACACATACATGAACATGCATTCATATACTCATACACATATACATGCACATGTGGGTATACAAACACACACACACAAACATATGCATATGCAGGCACATGTGTGTACACATATTCATGGACACACACATACATGTACACATGCTCTTGTACACACACATAACATGTACACATACACACATACACAAAGTCAACCAGAAAGAGCCTACCAGCCTTGCCCACTCAAACCAGCCCATCCAGAGTGGAGGGATGAAGACTAACAGTAACAATATTTCCCCCAGGGGGCCCTGTCATAAAGACTCCTGGAAGTAGACACACAGTGGAGGGGAATGTGTGCCAGCCTGAGGCACTGTGCTTACCTATATTAGTGAACGGGGCCACTGTGTCATACATACTTAATATATAAAACTTAGCTGGGCATGGTGACACATGCATTTAATCCCAGGTTTCAAAATACAAAAGCAGGTAGATATCTAAGTTGGAGGCCAGCACAGCCAGGGCTACATCAAGAAAACCAATATTCAAAAAAAGAAAGGAAGAAGGAAGGAAGGAAGGAAGGAAGGAAGGAAGGAAGGAAGGGAGGGAGGGAGGGAGGGAGGGAGGGAGGGAAGAAAAAAGAAAGAAAAGAAAACAGAAAGGAAAAAGAAAAAGAAAAACAAAGGCATAGACAAAGCTTGCCCGGGTACCACTCAGTGCTCCCACAGCTCTGCCCACAGGGGAAACTACCCATGCCTGCCCTCTACTCAGCAGGAAGGCTCTGAAGCTCTGACAGGATTTTGAACAAGTTACTGTCACAGTGAGACAGCTCTGGCTACCACTGTAAGAAAGGCTGCAACCAAAACTGGCCTCCAAAACTTATACCTAGACCCATGCCCCACCCTGGCTTTCTGTGTGTGTGTGTGTGTGTGTGTGTGTGTGTGTGTGTGTGTGTGTGTGTGTGTGTATCCAACCAACCAGCCTAGTGCTTCTGAGTATTCACATTCATTTATAACTTGGAGTAGGCCATCCTTAACCTTTCATCTTGGCTCAGGACTCTCTAACAAGGCTAGCCCTTGAGAGGAGAAGCTACAGGCAGACAGGATCATTCAGCTCTTACTACCATGACTATAGGCAGGTAACTCCAGGTAGGAGCCTGTGACATCTAGTAATTTCTGCAAAAGCAATAGAAACTACACGCCCCTGGAGCACCATGACACCAAGGCCCCAAACTGACATCTGCTCCATATTTCTAGCAACGAATGACCTTCCTGTTCAGTCCTCCAAGAACGGCTGGAAAGGGGGTTTGCATGAATAGGCACGAGAAGCAGCACTGTGGTGTCAATGTCAACCACAAATCCCCTCAGAAAGACTACACAAGCAGCAGTTCAGACAGCACTGGTCCCAGACAGACAAAAAGAGAGGCAGACAGTGACAAACAGAGACAGAGAATGACAGAGAGAGGGGGAGGGAGGGAGAGAGGGAGGAATAGAGGGAGAGCAGGAAAGTCAAAACTAGCCAAAGTTAATGTTAACAGTGGGACATGGGCATGGAGCCCATCCCCCAAAGTGTTAACAGCCTGTTTTGGATGCCATTAAGATGGCTACTGTGGCCCATTCTTCTCTCTTCTCTATTCTGCTTTGCTAAGTCAGGCAGTGTTCAAACAGTGCCATCATAATCTTGTAACTGCTCTACTAGGCCACCGGTACATGGTCTGCCCAGAGTCTTCTCTTTGGCAGTTCTCCCCTCCTGTGATGCCACACACATCCTTACATCCTTCCTTCCTTGCTTCCTTGCTTCCTTGCTTCCTTCCTTCCTTCCTTCCTTCCCTCCCTCCTTCCCTCCCTCCCTCCAGGCAAGGCCCAGATCTCCCTATGCTGTACCCACCCCTACTTCTGCCTAGGTCCCCTTCAGACCTTCCCTAACACTACTCACCATGACCAACAAATGAGAGGTTTCCAGATGTTCCAGAAGTGTCCTTGATTCCCAAGAGAAAATGATACAGAACAGTCAACTATAAGCATGTTTTGTTAAAATTATCAAAAGTCTCAGAGTGTGGTGCACCATGGAGCTTTATGTCAACTTGATACAAGCTGGAATTATTTGAGGAGCAGGAACCACAGATGAGAAAATGTGTCTAGAGAAGATTGCTCCATAGACAAGTCTCTGGAGTTATCGTCTTGGTTAGTGATGGATGTGGGAGGTAGGAACACATCATTGTGAGTGGTACCATGCATGGGTAGGAAGTCCTCGATGCCATTTAAAAAAAATCAGATGGAGGAAGTCCTGAAGAAGAACCCTTGTTTTTCTGTGCCTTCTGCTCAACCATGGCCTCCAATTTCCTGCCCTGACTTCCCTCAGTGCTAGAGTGTGACCTAAGAGTTGTAAAATGAAATAATCCATTTTTCTCCATGTTGCTTTTGGTCATGGTGTTTATCACAACAATAGAAACATAAATTAGTCAGCTAGTGTGTAAACACTTATGTAACCTTACTGGAAAGACTTGATCTAACAATCAGGAACCTAGTATTCAGATATATTTTTCAAAGGTACAGTCTTGGCGGGTTTTGCTTGAACCCAACCTCATTGAATAAGATTTACATGAATAAACAATTCTATTTATAAATTTACATGCGTCTTCTACATGTAAAATAATATTTAGTGTTGTATATGATATAGAATATTGACAAATAAAATTACCTACATGAATGAGAATATGCTTTATTGGACCTGGATAAAAATACAAAAGTAAGCAAGGAAGTCAAAACCTCATGAAGTAAATGTTAGCACAATGAGGTAGAGATCAGGAATCCCCACAGTGGTAACAGTGGGTACGTGGGAATGAGCTCACTGAGCCCCCTGTCCCCAGTGGGTACATGGGAGTGAACTCACTGAGCCCCCTGTCCCCAGTGGGTACATGGGAGTGAACACCCCCTGTCCCCAGTGGGTACATGGGAGTGAACTCACTAAGCCCCCTGTTCCCAGAATTATTTAGCAGGATCAGAAGGTTGAGACTTTCAGCCTACCACCTCCAGTAAAGAAAGGCTCTAGAAGCTGAATTGGTCACTAATGGCCAACAGATTCTATCCTGCTTATATACAGGGCTGCCATAAAAGCCAAAAATATGGTGTTAGGAGAACTCCCACACAGCTGGACACAGGAGACTATGGGGAGGTATCTCAGAGGCGCAGAAGCCCTTCACAGGCTGTCAGTGTCCATTCCTCACCCCATGTGCCTCTTCATCTGTCTGCTTCCTCCTATCCTTTGTAATCCAGCAATCATGGTGGGTGTCCAACTGCTCCAGTAAATTCATCTGAAGAGTATGTGGCAAGACCCTTAACCCAAAGCTGGTGAGTCATCACATGATGGGATATTCATGTAGGATCCAAGTTATCTTGTGTGATTCTGTGGATTCAGGTGGGTGAATGCTGACCGTGGACAGGCCCAAGGCCTTCACAGAGAACTACTTCTTCATCTGTGAAGAACAGGTTTCCAGAGCTTTGTGCTATGAAACCAAGACACACAGCTTAGGACTGAAAGGCTGATTGTAAGCAGGGATGTCCATTAACCCAGCACCAGGCATTCAAAAACACATATCTTTTGCAATTAAAGGTCAGGACTAAGGGTGGAATACTAATGCTGGAACGTTCAAGGAATATCAGCACATAGGGTTGGTGGTATTGGGTAAGCAAGCAGTGTCATGTTCCATAGGACCTTCAGCTGTCAAACTGTGTCCATTACGGTTCTCTCTGTTGCTTGTTACTCTTTTTTTATGGTTCCAGTTTACCTGCACTACTTATTGAAAGTAATGGGGGGGGGGGAGCGGGAGATCCATGAAGAGAAGTTTTATTGGACCTAATGTTGCAACACTAGAAGAGATAACTCAGGTGTGTCTTCTGGCCAAGTAGGTGAGCAGGAGTAGCCTATTTACACAGCCCAAGAAGGAATGTTTGGGCAATCACTGCATTCCTTTTGGATCAATCGCAATCATTAAGGTTCGTTTGGTCAGTTGTAGTTTGCTGCCAGTCATGGTAGGCTTTTCAACACAGAGTGCTCTCTCTGGGCTGAGGTTCAAGAGGTTCATGGAAAAGGCTTGGTACAAAGTCTGATGTTTAGTATTGTCAAGTTGACAAAATCTAGAATCTCTGGAAGATGGATTTGCAGGTGCCTTTTATGATTGTCAGGATTACTCTAACTAATATTAAAGTAAGACACATCTTACCTCTGGGTGGGACCATTCCCTGGGCAGAGGAGTCTAAATTATATGAAGTAGAGAAAGCAAGCTAAGCACCACTACTCATTCATTTCTGCTGTATCGTGTGTGGCCCGGGGTCCTGGAACCCTGCCATGGTAGGTGGCAGGGGAGTGAGGAATAAAGAAAAGACAAACACGCATACACTGAAACTGAGATAAAGTGGAGCTCTTCAACCACAACCGCCATAGTGTGACACTTCTGTGTGTTCATGAAGTATGATAAGAAGGGCTTAGCTAGTCTCAATAGAAGGTCTCTATAGGTAAGCAGTCTTTAGTTGTACACATTTGGGGTAAGAAAAAGGCAGTTACTAGTCTTTGCACACATTGATCAATCATTCATAAAAACTCATACTCAGATTCTCAAAGAGAATTCTGCCACCTGGATTCAGTCTGGCCCATACGTGTAATGGTTTTGCCAGTCTCCCAAGAGGCCAAGACTTTGGAGTTCTCAATATGGTAATGCCTATGTCAACAATACACATTCACTCAGGACTTCACACTCTGTCCTCCTCCAGTCCCTATACATTTGTCTTCTGACTGCAGACATGATGTGACCAGCTACTTCAAGCTCCTGCAGCCTTGATTCCACACCATTAGAGATAATACTTTGAAATGCCAGCAGAAATACACCTATCCTTTCTTTTTCTTTTTTTTTTAAAGTCTATCCTTTCTTAGGTTGCTTTTGTTAAAGCATTTTGTCAGAGCAACAAAAAAGTAATGGAGACAAACATGGTACCAAGAATTGGGGGTCATTGCAGAGATGAACCTNACTTTGCCATTCCTAGGGCACTGAAAATGCTTCTGTGGGAGGAATTTGAAGCTTTCAGTTTGAAAAGACTTAGAATTCTGTAAGCAGAANATAATCATTCATTCTGCTGGAAGCTTTGGAAGACAAAAATAATAAAAGAAATGAGGACAATGCCCCCCCCCCAACTCATGAAGTTACATAGATGAGTAAGAAGTCCATCAGGACCTGGGATAGGGGCCATTTGTATGATCTTTTAGCCAAGAGTTGAGCTTCTTTCTGCTATGTCCTGAGAACTTGTGTGACACTAAATTTAAATCTCATAGATGAATTTATGTAGCAGAAGAAATTTCAAGCCAGGAGAGTATTCAGACTGATGCCAGGAAAACAACTATAACTGTTAAAGAGATAATGTCTTAGTCAGGGTTTCTACTCCTGCACAAACGTCATGACCAAGAAGCAAGTTGGGGAGGAAAGAGTTTATTTGGCTTACATTTCACTAACATGCTGTTGATCACCAAAGGATGCAGGACTGGAACTCAAGCAGGTCAGAAAGCAGGAGCTGATGCAGAAGCCATGGAGGGATGTTCTTTACTGGCTTGCCTTCCCTGGCTTGCTCAGTCCACTCTCTTATAGAACCCAAGACTACCAGCCCAGAGATGGCACCACCCACAAGGGANCCTCCCCCCTTGATCACTAATTGAGAAAATGCCTTACAGCTGGATCTCATGGAGGCATTTTCCCAACTGAAGCTCCTTTCTCTGTGATAACTCCAGCTGTGTCAAGTTGACACAAAGCTATCCAGTACAGATAATGTCACTGAAAAGAAGCCTCCTTAAGAATGGTGTGCTGTAGAACTTGCTGAAAGAACACTGATATAGCTCTCTCTTGTGAGGCTATGCCAGTGCCTGGCAAATATAGAAGTGGATCCCTACAGTCATCTATAAGATAGAACACAAAGACCCCCAATGGAGGAGCTAGAGAAAGTACCCAAGGACTGGTCTACAAAGTGAGTTCCGGGACAGCCAGGGCTATACAGAGAAACCCTGTCTCGGAAAACCAAAAAAGAAGAAGAAGAAGAAGAAGAAGAAGAAGAAGAAGAAGAAGAAGAAGAAGAAGAAGAAGAAGAAGAAGAAGAAGAAGAAGGGTGTGCTGAGCTTCTTATGAAGATGTCAGGTGACAGAAGAAGAACTTATTGTCATCCACATGGTAGTGGTTTTGGAATTATGAAAGATGCAGGACTGAGGAGAGTCACCAAGGCTTCCTCCATGTGTTCAAAGAGCTGCTCAGGGNAGACAATGTGTGCTGCAGTCAGAGTCCATTCAAAGAGATCCTGAAAGGCCACTGTTTGAGTATGTGAAGAGGAAGCCTTCCCACTGCTTGTTCTCTTGTCTTTACCTCTTCCTCCAGAGTTGCTGATGCTGATTCCTTTGCTGACAGCAGGTCCAGNGTTTGCAAGCTTTTGTCATGGACTAAAGACCAGCTGCTATCCAGGAACATCAAGGGCTCCAGATTTAGATTTCTGAGGCATTCTTTCCTTTAAATTGAATGATTATTGTTCTTTTTGCCTCCGTGAGAGACAGCTATTCTGGGACTACTCTGACTCTTAGCTCCCAGTCTCAAGGACAAAGTACCTGGTTCTCAGCATCTCAGGTGTGATTTGGCCATTGTTGCTGTTTATGATGGTTTTATAAGAATAGTTCCCACAGGCTTGTATATTTGAATGCTTAGTTACCAGGGAGTGTCACTATTTAAAAGGATTAGAAGGATTAGGAGGTGTGTCCTTGTTGGAGGAAGTATGTCCCTAGGCTGAGCTTTGAGGTTTCAAAGGCCTGCTCTCTCTCTCTCTCTCTCTCTCTCTCTCTCTCTCTCTCTCTCTCTCTCTCTCTCTGCCTTCAGAGCAGGATAGAACTCTCAGCTACTATTCCAGTGCAATGTGCTCTTTATGCTTCCTACCATGATGAAAATGGACTAAACCTCTGAAACTATAAGCAAGTCCCCATTAAATGCTTTATTTTTATAAAAAACTTTGTCTTGGTATCTCATCATAGCTATAGAATAATGACCCTAAACAGTATCTTGAAGCTCATTTAATAAATTCTGATGTATCTTCAACCTACAACCTATATACAACTAAGCCACCCTTCATGAGAAAAAGGCCCAAGAAACAGCCATAGATTCAATAACCCAGGAATCAAATTTCCATAGGCCCTGGAAATAAAGCTGGTAGAAGAAAACTATCAGCATGTAAAGATGCTTGGAGGAGCCAGGCTAAGAATCATCACTAAACATGGAGTATGAAACAATGAGACCAAGAACATGTTGGCTCAAGGCTGCTCCCAACAAGGGGAAAACATTCCAATACTAAATACAGTGAGGGTACTGCCATGTGATCACCTCAGTTCGAAACAGTCCAACTCCTCTCTGGTAAAAACCTCAGAATCCACAAAAGAAACAAATGATTCTCCTAATATTTCTTCCTTTACTTTCCACTACCCTCCTAGGGCAATGGCCAACCTAAGGAAGCAAAGCCTATCAACTCTAGAGAGCCTTTTGTCCTAAGTTCTTTTTATCTGTCTCCTTGAAACATGCAAGACTCCCAAGAATGGAACTATCACCCAGAATTCTACAGATGAGGTAATTTGAGGCTCCAAACCTGTGAGTGACCTGTCTATTTACTGTTCTGCGAGAGTAACTCAGGTCTACCTAAGCCATGCCACAGTGAGATAACACAGCTGAGAGAAGACACATTACTATTCTTGGAAGAAGAGAGCTTTGCCCTTGGGACATTGTCAAGGGATGACAGAACACATCTGAATGTGAAGCTCATACATCTCTAGTGCTCTAAGGTAGAATCCATCATGTTCTGGGAGCTGTGTCTTCAGGTCTATCCTGATACCGAATATATATATATATATATATATATATATATATATATATATATATGTGTGTGTGTGTGTGTGTGTGTGTGTGTGTGTGTGTGTGTGTGTGTGTATTCGATATTTTCTTCATTTACATTTCAAATACTATCCCTAAGGTCTCCTATATCCTCCCCCCACCCTGTTCCCCTACCCACCCACTCCCACTTCTTGGTCCTGGCATTCCCTTGTACTGGGGCATATAAAGTCTGCAAGACCAAGGGGCATCTCTTCCCAATGATGGCCGACTAGGCCATCTTCTGCTACATATGCAGCTAGAGACACAAGCTCTAGGGTACTATGCCAGTGCCTGGCAAATACAGAAGTGGATGCTCACAGTCATCTATTGGATGGAACACAGGGCCCTCAATGGCGGAGCTAGAGAAAGTACCCAAGGAGCTGAAGGGGTCTGCAACCCTATAGGTGGAAAAAGAATATCTCTTTCTAACAGTGGTTCTATATCTAGCCTCATCCATTAGCCAACCTTGGGAGCTCTCCAATGGGTGGACACCTCATTGATCTTTTCCCTCTCTGGTTTCACTTAGAGCACTGAACTCCTCCCCTGTACCACTTAGGACAGAGCTGAGACCTATCGCTGATAACCAGAGCTCTGCCAGTGACTACGGAGGAGATATATCTACCTTGGACACAGGAAACACAGCACCAGAGATGCTGCTCCATCACAACAGTAGAGTGACGCTTTAATTTTAATTTAATTTGGGTCACTTTCCTGCTGTAGAGGTGGGATCAAAGAGCAGGATGAGTGCCTGATAGGCACCCAAGTACACTATAGAGGTGCTCATGGTGAATAAGGTACCTCCATGGATGCCCAGGGAGGGGCACTGCCCCACCCCCACCATCACAGACCTTTCTCCATAGTTGATAACTCAGATACAAGGGAATGACAGATGGACCTCCATCTGCTCTTATTTTAAAAAGAAGAAAAGCCCCACAGGCTCTAGAACTTTAGCGATTGTGTTGACAAAAATCACTGGTCCCTGACTCAGGGATGACTGGCAGTTTGGGGGTCAGAATATCCATATTCTGTGGCTAGTGGGAGGTGTAAGACTGAGAGGCCCTGTGGTCTCTGACTGGTGCAAGGTTTTGACTAAGCGGAGCACCACAGTGCTAACTGGGACCACAGTGACTCCTGGCTCAACAAAAACCTTCTGTCTGAAGCTCTCCAGGGGCAGCCTGAGCTATGAGGAAGTAGAGAGGCTCGAGAAATCTGAGGAAGGAAAGAGAAGATCTGAGAGGAAAGGTAGCTTTCTGGAGGTCAGGAGACAGCACAGAGGAGAACGAGTTACTGTGGACAGGTCTCAGATAGGAGAAGAACAAGCAAATGCAAGCATCAGAAGGGTGGATGCAGTGTCCTGCCAAGGACTTACCAAGAGGGTCCCCAGACAGAGCAGGCAGGTGGAGTTTACTGAGAGTACAGGGTAGGTGCAGCTCCCTCTCTCCCTTCCTTGCTCCCTCTCCTGTTTCCTTCTTCTCTTCTCTCACAGGTCTCACTATGCTAGCCAAGGCTAGCCTGAAAGATACCATCCTACAGGTGGGCCCATCCAGTTGAGTTAAGGTGGAGATCTCTCCAAACATCTGAGTTTCTGAGGCTTGGACCCCACTGGGGATTCCAAGGGACTTTGGGCTGGGTTTGAATGGCCCTGGATGAAGGGCTACTTCACTGTGTCTATAATTACTCTGATGTCTAGGGCTAGGGGACTCAGGTCACTCAGGTCAGGTGGGTCCTGCATCTGGGGCCTGTGGGGTTCAGCTGAGCTAAGGCAGGCTGTGGAGAGAGTTTTAGTATAGGAACAGAGGCAGAACAGAGACTGTGCTACTGGTACTTCGATGTGTGGGGCACAGGGACCCCGGTCACCGTCTCCTCAGGTAAGATCTCCTCTGTTGGCTCCTACCTTCTCTGACTGGGATCCAGCCAAGCCTCTGGGGTCTCTATAGAATCTGTGTCCAGTCCAGATGGAAGTCAAGTTTTTGTTTGGCCAGCAGCAAGGACCATGTCCTTGTTCAATGCTTTTGCTGTCTGGGGCACAGGAACACAGGTCACTGTCTCCTCGGGTGAGCTGACTTTCTTTCTGCACCTTCCATTCTGAAACGGGAAAAGATATTCTCAGATCTCCCCATTTCAGGCCATCAGTCACATTCTGCATCCTACAGAAGCTTTTCTGTAAGGACAGGGTCTTTGCTCCCAGGAAAAGAGGCAGTCAGAGGCTAGCTGCCTGTGGAACAGTGACAATCATAGAAAATAGGCATTTACATTGTTAGGCTTCATGGGTAGATGGGTTTTTGTACACCCACTAAAGGGGTCTATGATAGTGTGACTACTTCGACTACTGGGGCCAAGGCACCACTGTCACGGTCTCCTCAGGTGAGTCCTTAAAACCTCTCTCTTCTACTCAGCTTAAATAGATTTTACTGCATTTGTTGGGGGGGAAATGTGTGTATCTGGATTTCAGGTCATGAAGGACTAGGGACACCTCGGGAGTCAGGAAGGGTCTTTGGGGGCCCTGGCTGACACAGACAGACATCCTCAGCTCCCAGATTTTATGACCAGAGATTTATAGGGATCCTGGCCAGCATTGCCACTAGGTCCCTCTCTTCTATGCTGTCTTTGTCCCTCAATGGCATCCATCTGAGATAATCCTGGAGCCCTAGCCAAGGATCATTTATTGTCAGGGGTCTAATCATTGTTGTCACAATGTGTCTGGTTTGCTTACTGGGGCCAAGGGACTCTGGTCACTGTCTCTACAGGTGAGTCCTAACTTCTCCCATTCTAAATGCTTGTGGGGGGATTCTGAGCCTTCAGGACCAAGATTCTCTGCAAATGGGAATCAAGATTCAACCCTTGTCCCAATGTTGAGACATGGGTCTGGGGTCAGGGACTCTCTACCTGCTGGTCTGTGGTGATATCAGAACTGAAGTATGATGAAGGATCTGCCAGAACTGAGGCTTGAAGTCTGGGGCAGACTCTTGTCCAGGGTCTATCGGACTCTTGTGAGAATTAGGGGCTGACAGTTGATGGTGACAAGTTCAGGGTCAGTGACTGTCTGGTTTCTCTGAGGTGAGGCTGGAATATAGGTCACCTTAAAGACTAAAGAGGGGTCCAGGGGCCTTTCTGCCCAGGCAGGGAACAGAACGTGGAACAATGACTTGAATGGTTGATTCTTGTGTGACACCAGGAATTGGCATAATGTCTGAGTTGCCCAGGGGTGATTCTAGTCCGACTCTGGGGTTTTTGTCGGGTATAGAGGAAAAATCCACTATTGTGATTACTATGCTATGGGCTACTGGGGTCAAGGAACCTCAGTCACCGTCTCCTCAGGTAAGAATGGCCTGTCCAGGTCTTTATTTTTAACCTTTGCCTATGGAGTTTTCTGAGCATTGCAGACTAATCCTGGGTATTTGTCCCTGAGGGAGCCGGCTGAGAGAAGTTGGGAAATAAACTGTCTAAGGATCTCAGAACCTTTGGAATAGATTATCTCCACACCTTTGAGAAACTAAGAATCTGTGTGATGGTGTTGGTAGAGTCCTTAGATGATGGAGTAGGGACTTTGGAGGCTCATTTGAGGGAGATGCTAAAACAATCCTATGGCTGGAGGGATAGTTGGGGCTGTAGTTGGAGATTTTCAGTTTTTAGAATAACAGTGTTCGCTGCAAAATATACTTCAGGACCACCTCTGTGACAGCATTTGTACAGTATCCGATGCACAGGGACAAAGTGGAGTGGGGCACTTTCTTTAGATTTGTGAGGAATGTTCCACATTAGATTGTTTAAAATTTCATTTGTTGGGAGGAGAACTGTCTCTAGTGAATGAGTCAAGGAAGGAAGGCTTCTAGCCTCAGTCTCAAAAGGGTAGTTGCTACCCAGAGAAGTCTGGTGGAGCCGCAAAGTCCAGTTTTCAAAGGAACACAGAAGTATGTGTATGGAATATTAGAAGATGTTGTTTTAACTCTTAAGTTGGTTCCTAAGAAAAATAGTTAAATACTGTGACTTTAAAATGTGAGAGAGTTTTCAAGTACTCATTTTTTTAAATATCCAAAGTTCTTGTCAATTTGAGGTCATGTTTGTGTAGAACTGATATTACTGAAAGTTTAACCAAGGAATGGGAATGAGCCTCTTTCATACCCTGTTCAGAACTGACTTTTGACAATGATAAATTAAGTTTAAAATATTTTTAAATGAATTGAGCAATGTTGAGTTGGAGTCAAGATGGCCGATCAGAACCAGAACACCTGCAGCAGCTGGCAGGAAGCAGGTCATGTGGCAAGGCTATTTGGGGAAGGGAAAATAAAACCACTAGGTAAACTTGTAGCTGTGGTTTGAAGAAGTGGTTTCGAAACACTGTCCAGCCCCACCAAACCGAAAGTCCAGGCTGAGCAAAACAACACCTGGGTAATTTGCATTTCTAAAATAAGCTGAGGATTCAGCCGAAACTGGAAAGGTCCTCTTTTAACTTATTGAGTTCAACCTTTCAATTTTAGCTTGAGAAGTTCTAGTTTCCCCAAACTTAAGTTTATCGACTTCTAAAATGTATTTAGAATTCGTTTTCAAAATTAGGTTATGTAAGAAATTGAAGGGCTTTAGTGTCTAATTTCTAATATATTTAGAAAACTTCTTAAAATTACTTTATTATTCTTCCCTCTGATTATTGGTCTCCATTCAACTCTTTTCCAATACCCAAAGCATTTACAGTGACTTTGTTCATGGTTTTTTTTAGTTGTTGTTTTGCCTTACTATTAAGACTTTGACATTCTGGTCAAAATGGCTTCATAAATCTTTTTCAAGACCACTTTCTAAGTATTCATTTTAGGAGAAAGACTTTTTTTAATGAATGCAATTATATAGACTTATTTCAGTTGAACATGCTGGTTGGTGGCTGAGAGGAGACTCAGCCAGTCAGTGCAGTGAAGGGCTTCTAAGCCAGTCCATGTGCTCTCTGTGAACTCCCTCTGGCCCTGCTTATTGTTGAATGGGCCAAAGACCTGAGACCAGGCTGCTGGTGGGCAGGCCTGGACTTTGGGGCTCCCACCCAGACCTGGGAAGGTATGGTTGTGGTTTCTGCCACCCATCCACCTGGCTGCTCATGGACCAGCCAGTCTCGGCAGCTTTGAAGGAGCGATTCCACTCTGGACCTCTCCGAATCCAAGCACCACCAACGGTAAGCCAGAGGCAGCCACAGCTGTGGTTGCTGCTCTTAAAGCTTGCAATTGTTTCTGCTTGAGAGGGGCTGAGTCTTCAGTCATTGCTTTAGGGGGAGAAAGAGGCATTTGTGCGTCTTTTGAGTACGGTTGTCTGAGTCACTCACTTAACTTTCCTTGAAAAACTAGTAAAAGAAAAATGTTGCCTGTTAACCATTAATTACAGGGCTTATGGTACTTTGAGGAAATCTTAGAAAAAAGTGTATCCCATTGTCTGGAATTACTTCAGTTAAGTGTATTAGTTGAGGTACTGATGCTGTCTCTACTTCAGTTATACATGTGGTTTTGAATTTTGAATCTATTCTGGTTCTTCTTAAGCAGAAAATATAGAAAAAATGGATACCTCAGTGGTTTTTAATGGTGGATTTAATCTAGAAGGAATTTAAATTGGAAGCTAATTTAGAATCAGTAAGGAGGGACCCAGGATAAGAAGGCAATCCTGGGATTCTGGAAGAAAAGATGTTTTTAGTTTTTATAGAAAACACTACTACATTCTTGATCTACAACTCAATGTAGTCTAATGAATTTGAAGTTGCCAATAAATGTTCTTCCTGGTTGTTAAAGAATGGTATCAAAGGACAGTACTTGGGTCCGAGGTCAGTGTGAGAGGACAGGGGCTGGGGTATGGATACACAGAAGGAAGGCCACAGCTGGACAGAATTGAGAAAGAATAGAGATCTGCAGCCGAGGCTCGCAGATCGGCTGGACTAACTCTCCAGCCACAGTAAAGACCCAGACGGAGAAGGCCAGACTAATAAAGCCGAGCAAAATGAAGCGAACAAGGGTGAGAGCCAGTAAGTGAGGCTCTAAAAAGCATGGCTGAGCTGAGATGGGGGGGCTTCTCTGAGCTCTTCTAGAATGCGCTAAACTGAGGTGATTACTCTGAGGTAAGCAAAGCTGGGCTTGAGCCAAAATGAAGTAGACTGCAATGAACTGGAATGAGCTGGGCCAGCTAAGCTAAACTAGGCTGGCTTAACCGAGTTTAGCTGAATAGAGCTAAACTCTACTGCCTACACTTTACTGTTCTGAGCTGAGATGAGCTGGGGTGAGCTCAGCTATGCTAAGCTGTGTTGGGGTGCGCTGATCTGAAATGAGCTACTCTGGAGTAGCTGAGATGGGGTGAGCTGAGCTGAGCTGGGGTGACCTGAGCTGGACTGAGCTGGGCTGAGCTGAGGTGGGGTGAGCTTAACTGGATGAACTGGGTGAACTGGGCTGAGCTGGGGTGAGCTGAGCTGAGCTGAGCTGAGCTGAGCTGAGGTGAGTTGGGGTGAGCTGAGCTGAGGTGAGTTGGGGTGAGCTGAGCTGAGGTGAGCTGGGGTGAGCTGAGCTGAGTTGGGTGAGCTGGGCTGAGCTGGGTTGAGCTGGGCTGAGCTGGGTTGAGCTGGGCTGAGCTGAGCTTAACTGGGTGAACTGAGCTGAGCTGAGCTGGAGTGAGCTGAGCTGAGCTGAGCTGAGCTGAGCTGAGCTGAGCTGAGCTGAGCTGGGGTGAGCTGAGCTAAGTTGGGATGAGCTGGGGTGAGCTGAGCTGGGGTGAACTGGGCTGAGC
>NC_034596.1:107415470-107441855 GCF_900095145.1 Mus pahari | reverse complement strand
TGAGCTGGGATGAGCTGAGCTGGGGTGAGCTGGGCTGAGCTGGGGTGAGCTGAGCTGGGGTGAACTGAGCTGGGGTGAGCTGGACTGAGTTGGGGTGAGCTGAGCTGAGCTGGGCTGAGCTGGGGTGAGCTGAGCTGAGCTGAGCTGAGCTGAGCTGAGCTGGGCTGAGCTGGGGTGAGCTGGGATGATCTGGGCTGGGGTGAGCTGAGCTGTGGTGAGCTGGGCTGAGCTGGGGTGAGCTGGACTGAGCTGAGCTGGGCTGAGCTGGGCTGAGCTGGGCTGAGCTGAGCTGGGCTGAGCTGGGGTGAGCTGAGCTGAGCTGGGCTGATCTGGGCTGGGCTGAGCTGGGGTGAGCTGAGCTGGGCTGAGCTGGGCTGAACTGGGCTGAGCTGGGGTGAGCTGAGCTAAGCTGGGGTGAGCTGAGCTGGGCTGAGCTGGGCTGAACTGGGCTGAGCTGGGTTGAGCTGAGCTGGGCTGGGCTGAGCTGAGCTAAGCTGGGATGAGCTGGGGTGAGCTGAGCTGAGCTGAGCTGGGGTGAGCTGGGATGATCTGGGCTGGGGTGAGCTGAGCTGTGGTGAGCTGGGGTGAGCTGAGCTGGGGTGAGCTGAGCTAAGCTGGGGTGAGCTGAGCTGGGCTGAGCTGAGCTGGGGTGAGCTGAGCTGAGCTGGGGTGAACTGAGCTGAGCTGGGGTGAACTGGGCTGAGCTGGGGTTAGCTGGGCTGAGCTGGGCTGAGCTAAGCTGGGCTGAGCTGGGGTGAGCTGAACAGGGGTGAACTGAGCTGAGCTAGGGTGAACTGAGAGGAGCTGGGGTGAGCTGAGTTGGGGTGAGCTGGGGTAACCTGGGGTGAATTGAGCTGAGCTGAGCTGGGGTGAGCTGAGGTGAACTGGAATAAGCTGGGATGAGCTAGGGTAAGCTGAACTGAGCTGTGTTAGGCTGAGCTGGGCTGAGCTGAGCTGGAGTGAGCTGACCTGTGTTGAGCTGAGTGAGCTGGGGTCAGCTGAGCAAGAGTGAGTAGAGCTGGCTGTCTAGAACCAGGATGAATTAGGCTAAGTGAGCCAGATTGAGCTTGAATGAGCGGGGCTGAGCTGGACTGGGATGTGTTAGACTGAACTGTACTGGATGAGCTGGTGTAGGATGATCTGGACTGAACTGGGCTAGCTGATGGGATGCACTAGGTTGAACTAGGCTCAGATAAGTTAGGCTGAGTAGGGCTTGGTTGAGATGGTTTGGGATGAGCTGGGATAAGATGGACTCAGACCATGAACTGGGCTGAGCTGGGTTGGGAGAACATGAATTGAACTGAACTGAGTGCAGCTGGGATAAACTGGGTTGAGCTAAGAATAGAGTACCTGAATTGAGCTGGAATAAATTGGGGATTATCAGGATTTAGATGAGCCAAACTGAACTATGCTAAACTGGACCGGTTGGATGTGCTGAACTGGCCTGCTGCTGGGCTGGCATAGCTGAGTTGAACTTAGATGAAGAAGGATGGGCTGGGCTGAGCAAGGCTAGCCTGCTTGCACAGAGCTGAACTAACCTAGCCTGAGCTGGACCAGTCTGGGCTGACTAGGTCTAAACTGAGTTAAAATCAACAGGGATAATTTAACAGCTAATTTAACTAGCCTGAGGTCTGAGATTGAATGAGCAGAGCTGCGATGAACTGAATGAGTTTCACCGGGCCTGGACCAGTTAGGCTAGGACCTCGTTCTAGGCAGACTGTGAGCTACAGTGGAGTTTCAAGGTGATTCCACGAGTGCCCCCCCTCCTGCCCCCAACATGACCCACCTTCCTCCTATCCTACACACCTGTCTGGTGTATAAATCCCAGCTTTGTGTGCTGATACAGAAGCCTGAGCCCCTCCCCCACCTCCACCTACCCCTTACTTTGGAATGTGTGAGAACAGTTCTCCCAGCCAGTGTCTCAGAGGGAAGCCAAGCAGGACAGCCGTAAGGCTACCTGAGAAGCCAGGATCTAGGCCTGTCCCTGAGAGCAGGTGTCCATGCCCCTAGAGTTGGCTGATGATGGCTGAAGGGCCAGATCCACCTACTACTCTAGAGGCATCTCTCCCTGTCTGTGAAGGCTTCCAAAGTCACGTTCCTGTGGCTAGAAGGCAGCTCCAGGGCCCTGCGGCAGCAGCTTCTTCCTGCATACCAGGTTCACCTACTGCCATATCTAGCCCTGCCTGCCTTAAGAGCAGCAGCAGAGTGTAGAGAGACCTCCTGACTGACAGGAGGCAAGAAGACAGATTCTTACCCCTCCGTTTCTCTTTTATCCCTCTCTGGTCCTCAGAGAGTCAGTCCTCCCCAAATGTCTTCCCCCTCGTCTCCTGCGAGAGCCCCCTGTCTGATGAGAATTTGGTGGCCATGGGCTGCCTGGCCCGGGACTTCCTGCCCAGCTCCATTTCCTTCACCTGGAACTACCAGAACAACACTGAAGTCAGCCAGGGCATCAGAACCTTCCCAACACTGAGGACGGGGGACAAGTACCTAGCCACCTCGCAGGTGTTGCTATCGCCCAAGAGCATCCTTGAAACTTCAGATGCATACCTGGTATGCAAAACCCACCACGAAAAAAATAACAAAGATCTGCACGTGCCCATTCCAGGTAAGAACCAACCCCCTCCCAGCAGGGGGCCCAGGCAGGGCCCAGAGGGAGCAGCGGGATGGGGCTTAGGCCAAACTGAGCTCACACCTTGACCTTTCATTCCAGTTGTCACCGAGATGAGCCCCAACGTAAGTGTGTTCGTTCCACCACGGGATGGCTTCTCTGGCCACAAGTCCAAACTCATCTGCGAGGCCACAAACTTCAGTCCAAAACAGATCACAGTATCCTGGCTAAAGGATGGGAAGCTCGTGGAATCTGGCTTCACCACAGATCCAGTGACCATCGGGGACAAAGGATCCAGACCCCAAACCTACAAGGTCATGAGCACACTCACCATCTCTGAAACCGACTGGCTGAACCTGAACGTGTACACCTGCCGTGTGAATCACAGGGGCCTCTCCTTCCAGAAGAATGTGTCCTCCTTGTGTACTGCCAGTGAGTGGCCTGGGCTAAGCCCAATGCCTAGCCCTCCCAGATTAGGGAAGTCCTCCTACAATGATGGCCAATGCCACCCAGACATGGTCATTTGCTCCTTGAGCCTTGGCTCCCCAGAGTGTCCAAGGGCAAGAATGAGCAGCAGGCAACAGGGGGAATGAGAATCAGCTGGAGGGACCAGCATCTTCCCTTAAGCAGGTTTGGGGGATGGAGACTAAACTTTTTTCCAACTTCACAACTAGATATGTCACAACCTGACACAGTGTTCTCTTGGCTGCAGGTCCGTCCACAGACATCCTAGCCTTCCCCATTCCCCCCTCCTTTGCTGACATCATCCGCACCAAGTCCGCTAAGCTGACCTGTCTAGTCACAAACCTGCTAACCTATGACACCCTGAATATCTCCTGGGCTTCCAAAAGTGGTGAACCACTGGAAACCAAAACTAAAATCACGGAAAGCCACCCCAATGGCACCTTCAGTGCTGTGGGTGAGGCTACTGTTTGTGTGGAAGACTGGAATAACAGGAAGGAATTTGTGTGTACTGTGACTCACAGGGATCTGCCTTCACCACAGAAGAAATTCATCTCAAAACCGAACGGTAGGTATTCTCCCTTTCCTTCCCCTCCAATTCCAGGGCCCTTCCTGTACCTCATTGGGAGGGCAGGTCCTCTTCCACCCTATCCTCACTACTGTCTTCACTTACAGAGGTGGCCAAACATCCACCTGCTGTGTACCTGCTGCCACCAGCTCGTGAGCAACTGAACCTGAGGGAGTCAGCCACAGTCACCTGCCTGGTGAAGGGCTTCTCTCCTGCAGACATCTTTGTGCAGTGGCTTCAGAGAGGGCAACCCTTGTCCCCAGAGAAGTATGTGACCAGTGCCCCGATGCCAGAGCCCGGGGCCCCAGGCTTCTACTTCACCCACAGCATCCTGACTGTGACAGAGGAGGAATGGAACTCCGGAGAGACCTATACCTGTGTTGTAGGCCACGAGGCCCTGCCACACATGGTGACCGAGAGGACCGTGGACAAGTCCACTGGTAAACCCACACTGTACAATGTCTCCCTGATCATGTCTGACACAGGCGGCACCTGCTATTGACCATGCTAGCGCTCAACCAGGCAGGCCCTGGGTGTCCAGTTGCTCTGTGTATGCAAACTAACCATGTCAGAGTGAGATGTTGCATTTTATAAAAATTAGAAATAAAAAAAATCCATTCAAACGTCACTGGTTTTGATTATACAATGCTCGTGCCTGCTGGGGCAGTTGTTGTGTTTTGCTTGCTCTGCACACACCCTGCATACTGACCTCCACCCTGGCCCTTCCTTTAACTTGCCAGTTACCTCCTTGTGTGTGAACTCAGAAAGGCTTACAACAGACAGAGTGTGAGCATGAGATGCCTCCAGCTATTTCTAGATATATGGCTGAAAGCTTGCCTAACCTGGTGCAGGCAGCATTCAGGCTCATGCATAGACACACATGCATTTATACATAGATATATAGGTACACATGTGTAGACACATACACAAATGTGTATTCATGGACACACAGACAAGGGCACACACATATATGCATGAGTTCATGCACACACACATGCATGGACACTTACAAACACCTTCAGAGACAAATAGGCATAGACACATAACCACACACAGAAACAGATACCAATATGCATGGTCGTGTGTACACAGAAAGAGACTATAGGCAAATATGCACAAATGAACTATATAGACAGACACAAAGATATGCACACACACATGTACAGAAACATCTTCACATGTGCACACTAACACGTGGACAGGCATGGCACACAGATACACCTGAACTCTCTCCAGGGCCATAATCTCCAGGGCTCACGACTCAGAGAGCCTACACTAGGCTGGGTCACTGATACTACTCAGGAGTCCACTCTATGATTGGGAGAGATAGCCCCAGGAACAAAGTATGCCTTTCTGTCTCAACACCATGGGGCAGAAGATACTCCACTAACCACCATGACAGAAAGTTAGCCTTGGCTGTGTCTCCTTTAATAGAACACCTCAGAAGACCAATGTGAGATTGCCTAACCCACTCACACCCACCCTGATCCCCAGTTCAGAATGCAGAAAACATAATGCAATTGTCCAAAAGTAGCCCCACACACACACACACACACACACTCATACACACCATCAAGGGGCTTCTGTAAGGAGTCATCACCCAATAACACTGCCTCTTTGGGCTCACATCCTGGACATTCTTCATATTCATATCCATTTGGGGCCTAGGCTTTAGCTATCCCCAAGGGCTCATCTTTATAAGGATCAGACATCCCAATAAATGCCCTGGTCCCACAGCCTCCCTCGGGTATCTCTCTGTCTCTTGGTGCAAAGACCCAACATTGCTGGCAGGGGTAGGACAAGCAACACATAGGAACTCTGATCAAAGAAAGTCATGAGATGCCTGGGTCCTTCAGGAAGTAAGGAGGGACAACCTCTGGTATCCCTGTTCTTATTGCTAAAGCCCAGGAGACAGGGAAACCTGCTCTAAATTCTCAGTCTAAACAGCCCTGATGGTGCCACCTGCTCAGAGAAAGTCCAGAGCACACCAATATCATCATGCCACAGTTCCTGAGTCCGCCTTTACCCAGGTCCATACGTTGCATCTGTCTTGCTTGCTCTGCTGCCCCAGGGCTCCTGGGACAAGGCTCCAAGTTAGTGTGTCCTACAGCTTGACCTGTTCTGTGCCTCTGTCTAGCTTGAGCTATTAGGGGGATCAGTCAATACTCACTAAGATTCTCCAGAACCAGCAGGACACCCCAACCCTCATGCAAATGCTCAATCACCCAAGACTTGGCTTGACCCTCCCTCTGTGTGTCCCTTCACAGAGGGGGAGGTGAATGCTGAGGAGGAAGGCTTTGAAAACCTGTGGACCACCGCCTCCACCTTCATCGTCCTCTTCCTCCTGAGCCTCTTCTACAGCACCACCGTCACCCTGTTCAAGGTAGTGTAGTTGTGGGGCCGAGGACACAGGGCAGGGACAGGGAGTCACCAGTCCTCACTGCCTCTACCTCTACTCCCTGCAAGTGGACAGCAATTCACACTGTCTCTGTCACCTGCAGGTGAAATGACTCTCAGCATGGAAGGACAGCAGAGACCAAGAGACCTCCCACGGAGACACTCCCTCTGGGCCTGGGATACCTGACTGTATGACTAGTAAACTTATTCCCACATCTTTCCTGTGTTGCCCTCCAGCTTTTATCTCTGAGATGGTCTTCTTTCTAGACTGACCAAAGACTTTTTGTCAACTCACACAACCTGAAGCAATGTCTGGACCACAGACAGCTGCACTGTGTACAAATGTCACATGGAAATAAATACTTGTGAACCCAGTTTATTCCAGAGGAATTTGTTCTGTTTTCAAACCTTTCCTGGGGTGTTGACATCCCAGGGATTATCTGAATAGAGCTTGGGCACTGGAAATGGAGCAGTGCAGTCTGATGCTACTTAAGGGAGAAAGAGGGAAAGGAGGTGTGGAAGAAGGAAGGGAGAAAGAGAGGGAGGGGAAGGGAAAGGGAGCAGGGAGAGAGAGAGAGAGAGAGAGAGAGAGAGAGAGAGAGAGAGAGAGAGAGAGAGAGCATATACTCTAACAGCAAAGTACAACACAGGCAGCCAATGGGTAGCACTCTGGTTTATCTACACTGATGGAAGAAGGGAAGCAGGGCAGAGAAAATCTCAGGCCTAATCTACCAAAAGCAACAGAATCTAGAAACTAGCCTCTAGCCTTAGGTCTCTGCTCTGTCCCCAGACCACCATCTTGGGTTGGTGTTGCTTCCAGCTAGTACATGGGGTCTTATCCCAAACCTTTGTGGTATGTGGGTGTGCCTTTGGGGAGTTGGCTGAGATCTTGAGGATGCTTATACCCCTCCTGCAACATGACAAGCCCTAGGGGTTAGTCAATAACTCAAATTCTCTGTCTATAACAACTGCTGTATGACTATATGAAGAAATGGGATAAAGATGCTGTAGTCACTCGAGGACAGATAAATGCCTGCTCACAGAGCAAGATTGGAAAGGAGAGGGAGGTGGGCCATGGGCTTCAGTTCAGAGAAGCACAGCAACAGCAAATACAAGGTGAGGGCCATGTTAGTTACTCCCTTGTTCATCATGGAGACAGCTAGAGAAGCCCACAGACATGGGAAGTCTGGGCTAACTGGCTACATTGAGAGGAGGACCTGGGCGCAGGGCACAAGAGAGAACATCAGACCATGGGAGGGATCTATGTAGATGCCAGGGTCCTAAAGAAAGTCTTGAAATAAGTATGTGGGGTAGAACCTTGGTGATGATCCCTTCTGAGATGGGATTCTCGTGGGTAGCTGCAGGATACAGAGAGCAAAAAGCATCTATTAGGAAACCACTGTAGAGATGATAGGACTCATCACCAAATTCCAGATATATTGTAGTCATTCACACCACAGTATGGTACTTCTCATACCAGCATCTATTTTAGTTACCCTGGGATGCTGGGGCAAAGTGCCACGCATGGCAGTTTGAGCAGCAGAACTCTGTTCTTTCCCAGTTCTAGAGGCCAGAAGTATGGGCTACAGCAAGCTGGTGTCCTCTGTGCCACAGGGAGAATGTGTCAGACTTCTAGCTCTGAAGCCATAGCATTTGACCAATCCTTGTCTCCTGGCACCAACATCCCAGTCATGTTTCAAGAATCCAGTCCTTCTGGGTTTGATGCCCACCCTGATTCAGCATGAGTTCATCTCCACTAGATTGCATCCGCTATGACCTCAGAGCTAGAAGTCTGTGACAGATTCTCCCTGCTGCACAGAGGACACCAGCTTGCTGTAGCCCAGACTCCTGGCCTCTAGAACTGGGAAAGAACAGAGTTCTGTTGCTCAAACTACCACGTGTGGCACATTGCCCCAGCAGCTCAAGGGAACTAACATAGATGCTGGTATATGACGTAGGGTACAGAGGTGACTCTGGAATTGGGTGATGAACCCTGACATCCCTACATGAATGTTGGTTTCAGCAAGTAAGTCTGTGAGGGGTCACAGGTCTACACCTATATCCTTTGCTTGTCTCTGGAATACTGGAGAGTGGGACACTGAAAATGTCTGATGTCCCAGAACCTGAGAAGGAAGAATAGTGCAGACAGAACCAAAGCATGGCTTGGGGAAAGGAGTCAGGCTGCTCTGCTCAGATGATCCAAGCTGATGAAGGGGCTATGAGAATACAGAAGGCGGGCTGTCCCTGTCAGAGCCACAGAAGAATTATATCCATGCGGGGGAGGAGGTTGGAATCATTGGTGCTTAGAAAAGTAGGAGGTAGGTCTCTTCCCAAGAGGGGGTTTCACAAAAAGATGATGGTGACAGAGAGACAGGCTCCTGAGACTGGCCATAGGGCTTCAAGGCCCTTCTCCCTGTCTGCCTGGGACTGAGTCGTTTATATGAATCTGGCAAGAAGAGTGATACTATCCAGACCTCACCTTTGTCCCCAGTTCCATGTCCTCAGAACTTCACTGTCTGTCTTGCAGCTCCTCCAAGGGAACCTGACATGTTCCTCCTCTCGGAATGCAAAGCCCCAGAGGAAAATGCACAGGTAGACCTGGGTTGTTTGGTAATTGGACCGAAGCCATTGAAAATCAGCTGGGAGCCAAAGAAACCGAGTATAAATGAATATGTCTTCCCCTCTGAAATTAAAGACAGAGAATATATAATGGTCCTCCGGGTCTCTATGCTGGCCTCAGAACTGAACCTCAACCACACTTGCACCATAGATACCGTACCCAAAAAGAAAAAAACTTTCAAGTGGCCTGGTGAGTATCCCTGGGCCACGCAGAAGGGTCTTGTGGGGCTTCCCATACCCACACTCAGCTAACCCCCAAAGCTTGACTGAAGCAAGACCCCCCCCACCTTTGATCCCTCCCCTTCCTTGCTCTTCCCCCATTCATTCCCTCCCTTTTCTCAGCTGCTTAGTCAAGGCAACATTTCTATCCACACCTCAGAAACCCTGTACTAACTGTGCAAGGAGGCAGCTGGGTGAGCAAAGGCACTAGCTAAGCATGGTCCCTTCCACACCAGTACCATTCCATCCTGTGGCCCTCCTCTCTCACTGCTTTCCATGACCCTGGGCTCCTCAGAATACTCTGATCTCTTGCCATCACTTTTTGTCCATCTTCTTTGACTCCAGGGTCATGGAATTCTCAGTCCTCTCAGAAAGTCACTCCAACTCTCCAAGCAAAGAATCACTCCACAGAAGCCACCAAAGCTACTGCCACCAAAAAGGACATAGAAGGTAAGAAGTCCAATGTGCCTTATGCCAACTCATCTGTTCAAACCTCTTGCTCCTGGAAACCCTCCACGACTCTTTCTCTGAGCTGTCAATGTACATCCTAGGTAGAAAGGGTCACTAAAATGACTTCTGTACCTACTGCAAGCCATGCCCTATATCCAGGCACAACAAACACCACTGCCTAACCCTGTGAAGCCATCATCCCTTTTTGAGCTAATGCTAAACAGAGGAAGGACAAGGTCCTACCTAGCCCATAGGACCTGAGCTCTGTGTATCTGAGCCAAACTGTGAGGTCCTCATGGATTCTGAAGGCATACGACCAGACAGACAATAGGACATATCTGAGATGAATAAGAATCTCATTAAAGGGCTGGGGACCATCACACCTAGACTGGAAGACTTATCGTACCCCACATGCTGTCCCCACCTCCTCCTAACTATATTCTCTCTCTCTCTCTCTCTCTCTCACACACACACACACACACACACACACACACACACACTCACACACACACACACACAGAGGGAGAGAGAGAGAGAGAGAGAGAGAGAGAGAGAGAGCCTAAATAGGTTGGAAGATAGGAAGCCTAGGATTGGCCTGGCCTTCAGTACAGAATAGGGACATAGAGAATAGCTGGGGCACCAAAGAAACCTACAAAAAGCCACACAGAAACAAGCATGGGTCTGTTCAGGAAGCACTGGGCATAGGAGCCAGACAGTGACCAGGAGAAGCAAAGTCTCCAGCATCGGCCTTTCCTTACCAAGCCCTTGGGCCCCAAGGCGAGGGCAGCCTGTTTTCTAGATGAAACCTATCCCCACCCCACCCCAAGGCTGTCCAATGCCCCACCTAATAACCATGTGTCCTTCCCCCAACATTGTTCAAGCCATAACTGTAGTCAGATAAGAAAGGGGATGTCCTCTGTTCTCTCAGACATCTCTAGATACCTCCATCTCAAACATGCCAAGATAAGCCTCTTTCCACTTCTCCTTGCAGGGGCCAAGGCACCCAGCAACCTCACTGTGAACATCCTGACCACATCCACCCATCCTGAGATGTCATCTTGGCTCCTGTGTGAAGTATCTGGCTTCTTCCCCAAAAATATCCACCTCATGTGGCTGAGCGTCCACAGTGAAATGAAGTCTACGAACTTTGTCACTGCAAACCCCACCCCCCAGTCTGGGGGCACATTCCAGACCTGGAGTGTCCTGAGACTACCAGTCGCTCTGAGCCCTTCACTTGACACTTACACATGTGTGGTGGAACATGAAGCCTCAAAGACAAAGCTTAATGCCAGCAAGAGCCTAGCGATTAGTGGTAAGTCACAACTGGGTAAGAGTGTCAAGCAAGGATAGCAGTTGGTACCTATAATAGACAAACATTCCTGTTTGGGGAGAGGAGGTCTGCATTGCCTAGATAAGAGGAACACTGTGCTTATCTGCTTCAGTTTAAAAGACAGAACTACGTAACACTTCACCCTTTCTACAACGCTTACATTTTTCAGCCCTCTCCTCTATGGTGATTCCTAAACCCTGAAGAAAGTAATATAGATGTTTATTTATTTTCTAGGGCCACTGTTCCACAGAAACAGTCACTTATTATCAGCAGCTTGACCAAGTGTGAATTTCCCCCAGTATCCACTTCTGCTCACTGTGGGATGAAACTTCCCTCCATAAGTAAAGCTGAAAGCTGTAGGCATAAATGCAAATGCCTGCAATCCAATTTTACAAGTCCACGACCTACATTTAACAAACGATAGCAGTTACTTCTCTACTGGAGCCTATGAACTCCCCAGCCATAGGTTTTCCCCTACTGCAGAGCAGAGCTTAAATCCAATAGGGAAGAAGTTGGTTGTACCCATAACTGCCATACCACTATTACACCAGTAAGTGCCTCTTACATAGCAACACAATCAATATAGCTCTCAAAGTCCATGTTCAAGAGAGAATGTTGGCAACAGCATACATAACATCTCCCAGCACTGAAGAAAACAAAAACAAGCAAACAAACAAACAAAAAAAAAAAAACAGTCAGCAGGCAGCTTCCATTTCAGTCCTAACCCGTGTTCTCTGTCTTACAGCCAAAGTTTGTGAAGTCTTTAGCAGTAGGAATTTACCATCTACTTCTGGCATGCAAGTAAAATCAATGGTGATAACTTTTGTGGCTTGTGGCTCCTTGGGAGCCTCCCTGGACAATAATTTATGCAGAGGTAGCCCAGCTTTGCCCTTGGGTCTTCCATTGAACAAACTTTGGATTGAGACAGTGTCTTTTTCCACCTGCACACAGTGATTCCTATGTTTTAACTCTTAATGAGTCACTGTTGTTGTTTTTTTTTTTCTATCAACCCAGACGCTATAGGGCTGTAAGGCAGGTGGAAGCATCACTGGCTCCAGCTGTTCTCGGTCATGCTCTTTCTATCAATGTTCGTGACATGACTACCCCTTTTACTGTCGGTTTTCTATGGGTGCCTATGTATAGCACTGGGTTGGGCGAAACCCTTGATGGCAGCTTTTCCCACTGCTCACTTATCCGTGCAGGTGAGAGCACGCTCACTCTCCCTTGAGGGGCCTAGGCCCTTATGAAGTCTGCCTGACTTACAAGACAGGTAGGCTCATGTGCTTACCCATCATGCATCCATGTGCTGGTACCATAAGCAAGAACAGACCTCACCTGTTCATGCAGCATGCAAAGGATCAGAATATTTCACGAAAATGCCAGAAGCTCTCATTACATTCTGGCCTTCTCTTAAAGATCACATCCTATAACGAAGCTCAACAAAGCCACTAACATCTGAGCTAGTCCTACTCAGGTAGCCCCTTCTTAACTCTCCAGCAAAAGCATTCCTACCCACTTTATTGGGCACTAAACACCACTTCTCACATGTATAGATTTTTTTTTGTTAAGACTTTATCTTTCAGTCATGTCTGATGTTCATGGGCACCTCAGCCAGCAATAACTGAGTATTTCTGCTGTGTGCAGGGTTTTCTCTGTTTTGTGTTGTTTAGCACAGATCTAATTGGCATTCTCCTTCCCTCGCGGTGTGGCTATTTCTTTTGAGTTAAAGCATCCCCTCTTGTGGGGAGCTAGATGTTGATGGAATGATTTCCCGCAAGTTTCCTCAGATAAATGAAACCTTTGTTTCAGGGAAGGAAGAATGCTTCTACTTCTGTTTCTCCACTTCATGATGCTGACTCTAGCCTCTTCCATGTCCCATGTCTCCAGGCTATGAAGGAATCCAGCATACTTTTCTCTCTTCCTTCCTTCTCTTCTTCATGGGTTCCAAGTTTTCAGATCGCAGGACAGGCTCTTGAGCACAAATCTGATCTGTACTGTCTTTCCTTTATCCCATGCCAGCTCTGAGAGACGGAAAGCCAGCATCTCCGTCATAATCTTTCTTTTGCCCTCAGAATCAGAGAACACTGTGGAAGGCAGCATCCGTGCATCTTTGTTCCATTGTATTCCTTCATTACATGAGCGAGATTTTTCTAGGCAGACAGCTTAGCCTTCATCACACATCTTAGCACACATTGCAAATGTCACGCAGACAGCTTGCTATGCCATCCCATGAATACTATTTTCAAGGATTGCAATACCTTCTCTAATCTGAAATCCATCCATGTGAAGCCACGTGTTGCAGGTCCAATTCAAGAAGGCATGTCACCTCATACCATGTAAAAGAAGATGGTCAAGCCAAAAATCCTCCTCTCTCAGACAGCTCAGACTTTGGAGCAGAAGTTTCTATCACCCCTAGCAGGGAGTAAACAACAACTACTACAACTGGAAGCATACCATCTCCTACCATAAAAGATGCTAGCTTCTTTGATACCTTAGACCTGAGGCAAGGAATCCTCTGCCTCGTTTCTTTCATCTGCTGGAAAGCCTACAGGCCCAAGGGCTGCTACAAGCTTGACACAAGCTTGGGGTTGAAAGGTGTCAGACAGGCTTCACCTGAGGGGCCCTACGCATGAGTGTAGTAAACAGGCTGTGGGGGGCATCCTAGGGCATTATCATATCCAGTCAAGATGTGTGCCCCAGAATATCAATTTTAGGTGAGTCCTGTCCTCAGTGTGGCCTTCAGAGCCTAGGCTCAAATCAGCCATACTTCCCCACTTGGACGCTGGAAATGCCACAGTATGTCCACAACCTCCACACCCAGGTACACAAAATTGAGAGAGGGACCTAGTAGGACTGCAGCAATCACATGAGGCCACACCGGGACCAGCCAAGCTGCCAGTATACCAGCCTGGCTCTGAGGTTTTGAAAGCTTGCTCTGTTGTCTATGCCTCGGGATCTTCCAGATGCCTTAGGATCCAGCGAGAAAGTCCTCCAGAGATAATGCCTGTTTCTGGCTGCACTGTATTGACTGAGAACAGGGGCTACAGCTCCACTGCTTCTCGTGGCCTACCTCCTGTCAGGTGGGGAAGGCTGGAACCACTCCCCTTATGTAGTGCCTCACTAGCGCTGAAAGGAGCCTGGCCTACACTTGCCCCAAATTGTCCTTTTCTTTTCCCCTGTATCACTGCTCCCTCAAAGGACACTAAGATTTTCTCTTACTTGACTACCTCAGGATCTCTCTACAGATTTTCACAGGTCACTCCTCAGAGCTCGAGTCATACCAGCATGATATCCTCTGCCCACACTCATGCGGCATGCTTAGGACGCCTGCTCTGTAGTCATCTTCATTAGGTTGTTCCCACCTGCCTCTCTATCTGCCCCTGCCCCGCTTCCCCTTGTCCTGCATATTGGTCTCTCCCTACTCTGTGCTTCACATGTCTCGAGGTAGATACATCTGCCTGAGCCCCATATAACACTTCTCCATCATACCAGCTCCTGAGAACAATAATGTTCTTAGTTCTGTTGACTAGCACCTCCTGACTTGTCTCTATGATGCCATTCTGCCCCTCCTACCCATCCATCACCCTGTTGCCAAGGCACTCTCTGAGACATCTTGTTTCTACATAGATACGGATTTGGCATGTAGGCCATGGTGAAAGAAAAACACCAAGTAAATTTTTAACATCACAATTTTATTTAAAACTACCAGAGAGGGCTCAGCAAAGCTCAGAGAGACTAAATTCCCAGGTGAGAGGAGATGGCTGTTTTATCCCATCCTAGGCACAGATAGACAGAGCAGTGGGGCATCTGTAATCACCAAGAAATCAGCAAAATCTTTAATAAACACCTTAGCCACCAAGAGGGATGGGAACACAGAAGAGTCCCAAATTCTGAGCCAATCACCACTCACCTAACCTCCCACACAGGACACTGCTAAGCAAGGAACACCTGAGATCACAGCATGAGCAGAATATCCACCTTGTACCAGCTCCAAGGCCTGCTGAATATAAGGCTTATCCCAAAGCACCTAGAGCCAAAAGTCAACTATGATGCCCCCAGCTCCAGCACAGCTCAGTTTCCAGCTCCAAAAAACAGGCCTTCCATGCCTGGTGGATGAGATGATGTGTATATATATCATCTATATAATCCATGTATATATGATGCCTATCATGCTATCAGTAATTACAAGATACAAAATGATTGATAACAAGACAAAGACAGTACATGGAATTAGACCTAAGGTGTGTGAAAGGTTGGGAAAGCATTCATAGTGTCCCTTGCTTCAAGAAGTCCCAGAGCTTCTCAGGGTGTGAGCAGATCCCAACCTCCCCCATTGGCAAGTCTTCTCAAAGCTGCTTCTGCTACTAGAGAACCCTCTCTCCCAGCCCCCTGCCACTATTTATCACTTACCTGAGTTTTCCCCATGATTCTAGGATGCTACCACCTCCTGCCTGAGTCAGATGGTCCTCCCAGGAGACCTGATGGTCCTGCCCTTGCCTGAAACGTTTCTATGCTGAGTAGTCATCATGTCCATTATCTGCTTAGCTTATTTGCCTCTGTGTTAAGTTGCTTCATTCTACATGTATCAAGGGAAGTTGCTTTTCCACTTCTCAGTACACTGTAGAGAAGCACTTCTGTAAATTATAGTGAGAAATGATCAATAATAAATGAAATGAACAAACACGAACCTCTCTTATCTCTATAGGACCTGCCCTAAGGCCTCTTGAGTGTTCCCAAGCCATGTGTCACTTCAGTCATCAACCTGTGGCTGAGGTGGATCCTGACTGACAAACAGACAGGCACGTAGACAGCTTGAAGCCTGGACAAAGAGAAGGCTAACATTCCAGGCAAAGCAAGAGCCTATCACACTGTTCCAAAGTGTGTGATTTCTAACCAGAGAATTTCTCGTTTAAAATATACTCAAAAAGTTATAAAATATCAGCCAGGACTAGTCATAAAGCTTAAATCTGAGAGAGACAGGGACAGAGACAGATGACAGGTAGATAGATGTTCATGTATATACATATATATGTGTGTGTATATATGCGTGCATATATATGTGTATGTTTATGTATATGTGAATATGTATGTATATGTGTATGTGTATATTGGTGTGAGGGTGTCAGATCCCCTGGAATTAAAGTTACAAACAGTTATGAGCTGCCAAGTAGGCTTTCCAATGTCTTATTCTCCAACCATAGGTAATTGAAACTGGAAACTACAGGTAAAGGAGACTGCCAAGTGTTTCTTATTATGCTAAGATTCAGTGGTCTACAATATTCACATGATTTCACTTTGATATGGTGAAATGCCTTTAGGTCAACCCATCCACAGACTTCACAGTGACTCCTGCTGAGCTTACATATAACATCAAACAGCACTTGTGGAATAGATACCCAGGCAGCCCTGGGACCCATGGTGTTTTCCTTAATACTTCACACCTGCTTTGGACTTTCACACCTTGAGTTGAGATGTGCTTTCTGTGGAAATGTATTTCCCTAGGTCTGTACATCAGTCACCACCCTTTTTGACCTCGGACCATACTTCAGTCTCCAGCTGGGATATTCATATGCATGTTTAGATATGACATATCCATCTTTAATGTATTCTAGTCCCTCCTATTACCTTTAGGATTAGGTCACCATAGCTAGGATGCTTTCCAACCTCTCCTCCCATTTGCAAAGGCTCAGGGTTCCTTCTGACTCTGAAGTAGTACTCTTTCCCAATGTGTGCACCATCAACACTAATTTTCCTTAGAATGTTACTCCCCTTCCTCTGCCTTTTTCATGGCACATCTTTCTGAGAAAACCAACCTAGTCTAGCTGCTCTTTCTGGGTCTTCTTAAGTAGTAACTCATCACCTGCACCATCCAGGTGGCAGTGGCATAGATTCACATCAGGTTTGGATTCAGATCTTCCAACTCCATGCAGACCAATCTATGTGTGAGATTCCAGGACCTAGCGGGCTTGGGCACAGCTTGGGTGTAGGATTCTTTGGGGCAAAGTGGTTAGTAGGCACTTGGGACTGGAAGTGATAAGTATTAGCAGGAGGAGGGCGTATGATCAAAACATTGCTGCTGGATGTGAAAGCTGGACCTTCAGTTTCAGTGTTCAGGAGACCAGGTTAATAAAGAATGATCCTTCTGTAGGGTGGAGACCTTCTCATGAGCACTAGTTCTTCCCTAGGCATTGTCAACACCATCCAACACTCATGTATCGCGGATGAGCAAAGCGACAGCTACATGGACATAGAGGAGGAGAATGGCCTGTGGCCCACACTGTGCACCTTCGTGGCCCTCTTCCTGCTCACACTGCTCTACAGTGGCTTCGTCACCTTCATCAAGGTGAGCCTCCTCCTACCTCCTTCTGAACCCTTCCTGGGAGCATGTAAAATACCCTTCCGGGGCATTCTGAAACCCATCAGTACTTCTGGAGTGGCTAGGGAATACACAAGTCATTGGGAGGCCATGGTCACTGTTCAGCTTCTGGGTCCTATGTAACTCCAGGGACCTTCCCTGTTTCTCAAACAACAGCCGTTCATTCTGAAACCTATCAGTACTTCTGGAGTGGCTAGGGAATACACAAGTCATTGGGAGGCCATGGTCACTGTTCAGTTTCTGGGTCCTATGTAGTTCCAGGGACCTTCCCTGTTTCTCAAACAACAGCTGCTCATTCTGAAACCTATCAGTACTTCTAGAGTGGCTAGGGAATACACAAGTCATTGGGAGGCCATGGTCACTGTTCAGTTTCTGGGCCCTATGTAGCTCCAGGGACCTTCCCTGATTCTCAAACAACAGCCGCTGTATGACCTCGGGGCTCTCTGGCAGGTGAAGTAGACCAGGACAGCAGAATCCTGCAACTACAGAGAAAAGTGCTTTCCCTCAACATGAAGCCAACTAAGAAGATACCTTCTATGCAGAGAGAAACTCCAGGCCCTCCTCTCAATACCTGCTTTCCACCTAGCCTCCCAGGCTCAAAATGCCTGTATCCTTGGCTATAGGCAAAGCAGGTGTTCTGCTGCTCCAGCCTTACTCATGGATGTCCCCTGCCTCCCTCCAAGTCCTCTTCATTCCATAAGCATGCTGTGGTTCACCCCACCTGCCTCCTGGTAATTTGGTTGGTTGGTTGTTCGTTCGTTTGTTTCTGTGGTCTAAATAAACGCAAACCACATGAGATCTGAGGCAAACAACAGAGAAGCCACTAGGGAAGGGTATCAGAGTCACACTGAAGAAAATTGTTCAGTAAACTAAGAAACTCTCCTCCACCTTAAACTCACAGTTGACTTCTCACATACACATAAGCATATACACATACACATGCACATGTCCACATCACAGTCCCTCAAACATAATGTATACACATTCATGATAATACAGGCAAGTGTGTATGAGTGCACTTGCATATCTACTCAGATGCACATAAATTTACACCAGAGCCATAGGAGACAGGAATGGGTACTATGGTCATTTGAATAAGAATAGCGCCCATAGGATCATATAGTTGAATGCTTAGTCACCAGGGAGTGGAACTCTTTAAAAGGATCAGAAGGATTAAGAGGCATGTCCTTGTTGTAGGAAGTGTGTGTCACTGGAGCACAGGTAGGCTTTCAGGTTTCAAAAGCTCATGTCAGGACCAGTGTCTCTCTGTCTCTCTGTGTCCCTGTATCTCTTCAGAATTCTAGGTTATTTCTCCAGCACTGTGTCCACTGGCATGCCACCATGCTCCCCACCATGATGTTAATGAACTAACCTCTGAAACTGTTAGCAAGACTCAATTAAATGCTTTCTTTTATAAGAATTGTTGTGGCCATGGTGTCTTTTCATAGCAATGGAACAGTGACTAAGACAGGGAATATTCCGCATGCAAATTTCTAGTTTGTTTTGGCTCCTCTTCTTACTACCTATACAAGACCCTGAATACCTGTATTTCCACTTCCTCCATCACAAACATTGACAAAACACACCTACCTAAACTGAGATGGGTCAATGAAAGGAACACAGTAAATAAGTTGGTACTAGGCAACATGTTGTGACACCCTCCTGTTATCTGCTGTGGGTTAGGTATATCCCCTAAATTCATGCTGATATCTTTATATCAATGTATCAGAAAGTAAGGAGATCACAAAGAGTCCTCACAATTGGGATTAGTGTCCCTGTTAAACAAGTCAGAAAGGTCCTTCACCCAGACACAGTGAAACAGAGCTGTCCATAGATGTGGAAATGAGGCCTGTAGACTATGAAAACTACTAGAACCTTTGTCTTAGACCTTCAGACTCAGACTAACGTGAAGTACATTTCTGATATTTATGACTCACTTGGTTCAAGATATATTTTTGTAGGCGCCCAAGTAGACCAAGACATCAGTCAACATCCTTTGTTATGATAGAGTCAAAACAAGACCCAGATTCATGTCGTACATCAACTGATGATGGCATAGGGTGATGGGAAGGATCTCAATGTCAGTTTGATTCTCTTACTCCCTTACTCTATCCTCTACTGTGTGGAGAGCAGGAGGGAGGATACATTAGGAGACAATACCTTCCCTTCACCATTCTGGCTATTCCTTTCATTATCTCCCTTGATGAACTTGGATCCTATTAGCATCTGTACTCACAGCTCACAGTTCAGTGCACTGTGGTCTCACATTCTATATGTTGGCCTTGGGTTCAACCTCGAATTTCCTACTTAAGACATCAAAAGTGGAATGCCTGTGTGTGCTTGAACCATGGCCCTCGGGGGTATCCTTGTCCTAGATTTGAGCTTTAAAACCTGAAGCCTAATGTGGACAAAAACCAGATGATATTGACAGAAAGGCCATGAGATAAAGGCCACGGATGTCCCTGAGTGTGTTCACAAGAGTTCTCATGACAGACTGTAGGAGACATGATACCATATGATGTGCTATCAAAGCCAGAGGCTGTACTGCTGACTGTGAAGATGGAGCAAGAGGCCACAGAACATGAAAGGTAGCACCAGAAGTGAAAATGGAGGAGAATGAAGCTGTCCCAGCTAAGTGACACTTAAAGCTGCCGTGGTAAAGAACAACCCACCTCTGTCCACTGACCTATCCCATCCTTCTAGGTATCTAGGCTCCTGCACATACTCTGAGCACTCCTTCTTCCCTTTCTCTTCTCTGTTCCTCTTCACCCTCTCAGCAGATCCCGCTTGCTCTCCTCAGTCTACCCAGACAGCTCCCTTGCCCTCAGTTTCCCACAGCTATAGCAACCTGTGCCCTCATTGCACCTAGACCTTGCAGGTTGCAGCCTCGGTGTTCACTCCACCAACCCTGCACTGCAGAACCAACCAGGCACTGGTCTTTCAAGGCCCACACAGCTTCCTGTGAAAGTCATAAAGGCAAGTCTTAATGGAGACCCAGGACATTGACACTAACCCTGTGCTGGGCCCTTGTATGAAAACTTGATGCATGCTAACATCGTCTGAGAGGAGGGATTGGGAAAATGCCTCCATAAGATCGGGCTGAAAGCGAGCCTGTAGAGCATTTTCTTAATAACTTATTAATTTGGGAGTGCCCACCCTACTGTGGGAGGTGCCATCCCTGAAGTGGTGGTCTTGAGTCCGATAAGAAAATAGGCTGAGCAAGCCATGAGGAGCAAGGCAGTAAGCAGCACTCTGCAGGGCCTCTGCATCAGTTTCTGCTTCCAGGTTCTTGCCCTACCTGAATTCCAGTCCTGGCTTCCTTCAGTGATGGATCACAATCTGGAAAATGTAAGGCAAATAAATCCTTTCTTCTCCAACTTGCTTTCGGTCATGATGTTTCATCACAGCAATGGTAACCCTAACTAAGGCAGATCCCAACCCCAACTTTTCTACTCTTGCCTGTACCTGCTCTTGGGCATCCAGAATCCCATGATGGGCATCATGATAACCCCACTTATTTGAAGCCAACTGACGACCCTAAGTGCAGCATGACTCTTGCCCCACTTTCCCTGTGAGAACACTGTGCTGACCCCAGATTTCAGCAAATAATTAACTCCAGGAAGGGGCATCTGTGAGGCTCCTAGAATGCCCCCAGGTTGAGATCATAGGCTTATCTTCCTCATAGCCTCCCATTCCCACCATAGACTCGCCAGATCTCTTCTCTGCTTAATTCTCTAAGGAGATTCTTTTTCTCTCTGTGGTCCAGCACAACTTTCCAAGCCACACAGCAAAACTCCAGTGACCACCACCACCCCAAGACCCCATTCTCCCCAGAGCATTGTCCACTCTTCCCATGGGCTGCCATGGAAGCCAAAAACTTTATGCCATTGTCCCTTAAACTCCTGTTGTGTACATGCACCACAGGTCAATGTGGTCCTTTCAAAGTACCCATCTGCTATGGAAACCCACCACGAATTAAACCCACCAGAAATTAAATTCCATAGGCCCACATACCGAGAGATCTACTTAACTTTTAAGCTGCAGGTCTCGCTTACCCTCTGAGGCTCCCACACTTTCAAACCCAGCATCCACACCACCTCTCTTTGCAATGTGTCAGTTACCTCTTTTTCTCTGGCATCACTTCTGACACTACCCTCTTTCTCACCTGCCCATTGGGTTTTTACTCTGGTTCCAGGACACAAAGCGCAAAGGAGACTCGGAGGGCTGTGTGAATGGATGAATGAGAGAGTGAGTGAATCACTAGCAACCTTAAGGGGGCTGTGGGATACAAGAGGCACTGGCTTCACAGCTACCCTGAGAGTATCCATCCCAAACGTCTAGAGAAAGCCATACTAGAAGAATAACTGTCACCACCCCTGTTGTCCCCAAGTAATGGCTCCCAGGTTTCGGGTTTTTTTTCTTTTCTGGCTTTGTGTTTGCAGTAGAACCTATCTATAAGCCACTGGGTGTCAGAGAAAATATGGGTTACCAAAATCCAAGGCCCAAACTCTGTAACCTCTCCTAAGAGTCTGTGCTGTTTGGTTCATTGTAACTTTTCTAAATCTAAAATTCAATATGAAAACTATGTGATGTCCATGGTCATTGTCAAGCATAAAGAGCCAAAACTCATGGAGCACATACCCAGCTCTGCCATGTGAACTCATAACCTGCAACCAGGTTATGCATGTCTCCCATGTCTCCCCTCCCTTCCCCTCCCCTCCTCTCCCCTTGATTCAGGAGTGTCAGATTATCCTGGACCACTACAGTTCAGAAATCTACCCAGTGGAGTCATGTGACACACTCATGGCCCCTGGGTTCCTGTAAACCCATGGGTTAATACCATTCTCCCAGACAAAGCCACAAGCTGTAAATCAGTCCTATCACTCAGGCAGGAACTCACAGCTCATTCCCACCAACAGCCTCCTCACAGGTGGCTACTCAGCAGAAGTGTCTATTTCCACTGTGGCAACAAACAGGACACGCTCCTACCCCCACTGAAACCAGAGCCTTCACCCACCAGCAGCCTGGGACCCCTCTCTCAGCTTGAAGACTGAGACTTTAGTGCCTAACAGAAGCTGGACTTCAGTGTAGAGTAAAAAGTATATACAGACCTGCAAGTCTCCAAATGTGGCTCTGCAGCCCACATTCGGGCCACCCTGCGAATGCCCTGGCTGAATTTATTCTGGAATATATGCAATTCAAATAGAATGGAGAGTGAAAGAAACCAACAGAATTAGTTTCTGTCCTTATCATGAGTACAAAAAAAATTAAATTATGGCTTAGAGGATCAATGAGACTAGAAGGAATTCTAGGAAATATGTATATTGTTTCTGGATGAATAACCATTTTCTGAGAACACCAAAACATGGCTTAATAAAGACAGACAGATTTAACCACAGAGGAAAGTTATTCAGTTTAAATATTGATCACAAACCCCTCCATCTCCTCCCAATCCCCCCCCCTCACACAGAACTTCCTTCCTCCTATCATCTCTCCCCATTTCCTCTGAGAAGGGAGAGGACCCCTATGTATCAACCCACCATGCCACATCAAGTCATTGCAGGGCTAGCTGTTTCCTATACCACTGAGACCAGACATGGCAGCCCAAGTATGGTAACAGGATCCACGGGAAAACAACAGAGTCAGGGACAGTGACCAGCATGAAGAACAAGTTGTACACCTGTTACATATTGGGGGGGGGGTGTCTAGGTCCAGCCCTTTTGTGCTCTTTAGTTGGTGATTCAGTCTCTGAAAGCCCCCTAGGGTTCAGGTTAGTTGACTCTGTTGGTCTCCTTGTGGAGTTCCTATCCACTCCCAGGCCCTGAATCCTTACCCCAACTCTTCTGTAAGACTCCCCACACTCAGTCTAATGTTTGACTGAGAGTCTTTGACTCTGTTCAAGTCAGCTGCTAGGTGAAGCCTCTCAGAGGACAGTTTTCTAGGCTCCTGTCTGCAAATGCACAGAATATCATTAACAGTGTCAGGGATTGGTTCTAGCCCATGGGATAGATCTCAAGCTGAGCCAGTCATTGGCTGGCCATTCCCTCAATCTCTGCTCCATCTTTGTCCTTCCACGTCTTGTAGGCAGGACAGACTTGAGGTGGAAGATTTTGTGGGTGGGGAGTTGTCTTTATCCCTCTCTGGGAGTCCTGCCAGTTTACAGAAGATGACCACTTCAGGCTCCGTATGTCCCACTGCTAGGAACCTCAGCTAGATTCATTCCCATAGATTCCCTAATGCCTCCCCTACTCCAGATCTCCGGCACATCCTAAAGATGCTCCCTTCCCCTGCAAGCAACTTTTTTTCCATTCTCTCTTCCAAACTCTCCCTACACACGATCTGCCCCTGACTGTTTTCTGGCCCATCCTCTCTCCCATACAGTTCCCTCCCTCCATTCCCCTTATTTCCCCTTCTGCATAAGATTCAAGCATCCTCCCTTGGGTCCTCCTTGTTATTTGGAATCTTTGGGTCTATGGAATGCAGCATGGTTAACCTGTACTTTATGGCTAATATCCACTTATAAGTGAGTATAAACCATCCATGTCCTTTGGGAGCTGGGTTACCTAACTCTGGATGATATTTTCTAGTCCCATTCATTTGCCTGCAAAATTCATGATATCCTTGTTTTTGATAGCTGACTAGTATACCATTGTGTAGCAATTAAATGTGAATCACATTTTATTTATCCATTTTTCCAGTTGAGGGGCATCTGAGTTGTTTCCAGTTTCTGGCTATTGTGAATAAAGCTGCTATGAACATAGTTGAGCAAGTGTCCTTGTGGTATGGTGAATCATCTTTTCGGTATATGCCCAGGAGTGGTATAGCTGGGTCTTAAAGTAGAACTATTCCAAATTTTCCGAGAAACTTCCAAGTTGTTTTCCAGCATGGCTGTACAATTTTGCATTCCCACCAACAGTGGAGGATTAGTTCCCTTGCTCCAGCTCCTCATCATCAGCATGTGCTGTCACCTGAGTTTTTGATCTTAGCCATTCTGATGGGTGTAAGGTGGAATCTCAGAGTCTTTTGATTTACATTTCCCTGATGACTAAGGATGTTGAACATTTCTTCAAGTGTTTCTTGACTATTAGAGATTTGTCTGTTGAAAATTCTGTTTAGCTCTGCACCCCATTATTTTTTCCTTTGGTTTTTTGAGACAAGGTTTCTCTGTATAGCCCTGGCTATCCTGGAACTCACTCTGTAGACCAGGCTGGCCTCGAACTCAGAAATCCACCTGCCTCTGCCTCCCGAGTGCTTGGATTAAAGGTGTGTGCCACCACACCCGGCTTGTACCCCATTTTTTAATTGGGTTATTTGGCTTGTTGGTGCCTGACTTCTTGAGTACTTTAAAAATTTTGGTTATAAGCTCTCCTGTCAGGTGTAGGATTGGTGATGATATTTTCCTTTTCCATAGGCTGCCATTTTACCCTATTGACAGTGTCCTTAGTCTTACAGAAATTTTTCAGTTTCACGAGGTCTCATTTATTAATTGCTGATCTTAGTGGCTGAGCTATTGGTGTTAAATTCCGGAAGTTGTCTCCTGCAGCAAACAATGTGCTCCAGGCTATTCTCAACTTTCTCCTCTGTTAGGTTTCGTGTACCTGGTTTTACCTTGAGGTTTTTATCCACTTGAAGTTGAGTTTTGTGCTGGTTGATAAATTAGATCTATTTGCATTCTACATGCAGACATCCAGTTAAACCAGCACCATTTGCTGAAGATGTGTCCCTGTTTCCATTGTATGGTTTTGGCTTCTTGGTCAAAAATCAAGTGTGGGTTTATTTCCAGGTCTTTGATTCAATTCTATTCATCAACCTGTCTGTCTCTATACCAGTATCATGAAGTTTTTACTATTGCTCTGTAGTACAGCTTGAAGTCAGAGATGGTGAACCTCCAGAAGATCTATTTTACAGAATTGTTATATCCTGGGCTTTTTGTTATTCCAACTGAAGTTGAGAATTTTTTTAAGGTTTATAAAGAATCATGCTGGAATTTTTACATGTATTGCATTGAATCTGTAGATTGCTTTTGGTAAGATGGCTTTGTTAATCCTACTGGTTCATGACCATAAGAGATCTTTCCATCTTCAGATATCTCCTCCTATTTCTTTCTTCAGAGACATAAAGTTCTTATCATACACAAATTATACCAATATATTTTATATTATTTGTGGCTATTGTGAAGGATGTTGTTTTGTTGTTTTCTCCCTCAGCCCATTTATTGTTTGTATAAAGAAGGGCTATTAATTTCTTTGAGTTATTTTGTATCCAACCACTTTGCTGAATGTACTTATCAGCTGCTGGAGTTCTCTGGTAGAAGTTGAGGTCACTTATGTTTACCCTAATATCATTAACTAATAATGATACTTTTACTTTTTCCTTTTTATTTTCTTTTATTGGATATTTTATTTATTTATATTTCAAATGTTATCTCCTTTCCCATTTTCCCCTCCACAAACCACCTGTTTCATTCCTCTCACCCTTCTTCTATGAGAGTGCTCGTTGACCCACCCACCCACTCCAGCCTCCCTGCCCTCGCCTTCCCCTACACTGGGGTATCAAACCTTCACAGGACCAAGGGCCTCTCCACCCATCGATTCCCTACAAGGCCATCCTCTGCTATATATGCGGCTGGAACCATGGGTTGCTCCATGTGTACTCTTTGGTTGGTGTTTTAGTCCCTGGGAGCTCTGGGGGATCTGGATACTTGATATTGTTGTTCTTCCTTTGGGGTTGCAAACCCTTTCAGCTCCTTCAGTCCTTTCTCTAACCCCTCCATTGGGGACTCCATGTTCATTCCAATGGTTGGCTGCTAGTATCTGCCTCTGTATTTGCCAGGCTCTGGTAGAACCTCTCAGGAGACAGCTATATCAGGTCAGCAAGCACTTCTTGGCATCTGCAATAGTGTCTGGGTTTGGTGGCTATATGTGGTATGGATCCCAAGGTGGGGCAGTTTAGCAGCTTGACAGCATACCTGAAAGCTCTAGAACAAAAGAAGAAGCAAATACACCCAAGAGGAATAGGTGGTGAGAAATAATCAAACTCAGGGCTGAAATCAACAAAGTAGAAACAAAAAGAACTATAAAAGAATCAATAAAACCAGGAGCTGGTTCTTTGAGAAAATCAACATGATAGACAAACCCTTAGCCAGACTAATCAGAGGGCACAGACACAGTATCCAAACTAACAAAAGCAGGAATGAAAAGGGAGACATAAGCCGGGCGTGGTGGCGCATGCCTTTAATCCCAGCACTTGGGAGGCAGAGGCAGGCGAATTTCTGAGTTCGAGGCCAGCCTGGTCTACAAGGTGAGTTCCAGGACAGCCAGGGCTATATAGAGAAACCATCTCAAAAAACCAAAAAA
>NC_034596.1:107400846-107414949 GCF_900095145.1 Mus pahari | reverse complement strand
AAAAAAAAAAAAAAAAAGAATCACAAGGAAGTAGGAGTCAAGACAGTTTCTAAGAGCCTCTAACAATACCACATTTGCATAGCGGGATCCAGGAGTAATCAGGGTGGGTCAGGGTGATTTTCTTTGAATGAACACTCCCCAAACTCAGGAAGCGGGTAGGTGAAGGAATGTTGCTATCTGTTTTATGATTAGCATGCCTTGGAGCATTGAGTCACAAAAGTCACATTCTCAAGACTGGGCCTAAAAGCCTAGAATTTATGTTTTTATGTTTCACTTTTTCACTACTACAAAAGCTATACTCAACAAAACTAGAAAACCTGGATGAAATGGATGATTTTCTAGATACCAGATACCAAAGTTAATCAGGATCAGATAAAACATCTAAACAGTCCCATAACCCCAAAGGAAATAGATACAGTCATTAAAAGTCTCCCAACCAAAATGAGCCCAGGGCCAGATGATTTTAGTGCAGAATTCTATCAGATCTTCAAAGAAGATCTAATACCAATAGTCTTCAAACTACTCCACAGAAGAGAGACTGAAGGAACACTACCCAATCCTTTCTATGAAGCCACAGTCACACTGACAACTTAAACCTCAAAAAGACCCAACAAAGAAAGAGAACTTCAGACCAATTTTCCTTATGAATACTGATGCAAAAATACTCAAAAAATTCTTGCAAATTGAATTGAATAACACATCAAAATGATTATCCACCATGATCGAGTAGGCTTCATCACAGGGTAAAGGCTGACATCTGTGGCCTCTTAGGGTCTGCAAGACATCTGCCCAATCCCTTCTAGCATTTAGAGTCTCTGTTGAGAAGTGTTTCTTGTATGCATCTGAATGATGGATCCTGTTTAAGCATTCATTCTGTTAGCCTATGTCTTTTTATTGGGGAATTGAGTTCATTGATATTGAAAGATATTAATGAGCAATGATTGTTAGTTCCTGTTATATTGATGGTGGTGGTAGTAGTAGTATTGTGTGTGTGTGTGTGTGTGTGTGTGTGTGTGTTTCTCTTCTATTAATTTTAATTGTGTGAAATTTATTTCTTGTGTTTTCTTGGATATAGTTAGTCTCATTGTGTGGGAGTTTTCCTTTTAGTATCCCTGTAGGGTTGGCTTAGTGGAAAGATATTGTTTAAATTTGGTTTAGTCATGGAATATCTTGGTTTCTCCATCTATGGTAATTGAAAGTTTTTCTGCCTATCATAGTAAAAGCTGACATCTGTGGTCTCTTAGGGTCTGCAAGACATCTTCCCAGGCCCTTCTAGCTTTTAGAGTCTCTGTTGAGAAGTCAGGTATAATTCTGAAAGGTTTGCCTTTATATGTTACTTGTCCTTTTTCCCTTGCAACTTTTAATAGTTTTCTTTGTTTTGTGTGTTTGGTGTTTTTTACAATTATGTGGTGGGAGTATTTTCTTTTCTAGTCCAATCTGTTTGGTAGTCTCTAAGCTTCTTGAACATTTATATGCAACTCTTCCTTTAGGTTACAGAAATTTTCTTCTATGATTTTGTTGAAGATGATTTCTGGTCCTTTGAGCTGGGAATCTTATCCTTCTTCTATTCCTGTTATTCTTAGGTTTTGTTCTTTCACACTGTGCCAAATTTCCTGGACAGTTTGTATTAGATACTTTTTAGATTTAGCATTTTCTTTGACTGATACATCATTTCTATCATACCTTCTTTACATGAGATTCTTTCTTTGATCTCTTGTATTCTGTTGGTGATGCTTATCTCTATAGTTCCCGTTCTCTTTCCTAGGTTTTCAATCTCTGCACCTGTCTGAATCTGCATTCATATCCATATTCAAATACCTACCGGCCTACCCATGACCCAGGTGGTTTATAGTCTTGCCTGCACACGTGTGAGCTGAATCCAGAAACACATCAAAGACAGCATCCATTAAGATCAAGTAGGCATTATCTTAATGGATGCAGGGATGGTTCAATATACAAAAATCCATCAATATAATCCACCATATAAACAAACTGAAAGAAAAAAATCACATGACTATCTCATTAGCTGATGAAAAAGTCTTTGATAAAATCATGATAAAAGTATTAGAGAAGTTAGGAATACAGGGCACATACCTAATCATAATCAAAGCAATATACAGCAAGTAAATACTCATCATCAGCTAAATGGAGAGAAACTTAAAGCAATTCCATTAAACTCATGGACAAGACAAGGCTGATCACTCTCTTCCTATCTATTCAATACAGTACTTGAAGTTCTAGCCAGAGCAATGAGACAACTAAAGGAGATCAAGGGGTTATGGAGTTGGAAAAGAAGTCAAAGTATCGCTATTTGAAGATGACATGATAGTACATATGAGCAACCCCAAATATTCTACCAGAAAACTCCTACAGGTGATAAACACCTTCAGCAAAGTAGCTGGATACAAAATTAACTCAAGGAAATCAGTAGTCCTCCTTTATAAAAATGATAAACTAGCCAAGAAAGAAATTTGGGAAACAACACCCTTTACAATAGCCATGAATAATATAAAATATGTTTGTGTAAATATAACCAAGCAATTGACAAGAAATGCATGACAAGAACTTCAAGTCCCTGAAGAAAAAATTTTAGAAGATATCAGAAGATGGAATGATCTACCACGCTCATGGATAGGCAGGATTAACATAGTGAAAATGGCCATCTTACAAAAGGCAATCTGCAGATTCAGTGCAATCTCCATCAAAATTCCAAAACAATTTTTATAGACCTTGAAAGAGCAATTCTCAACTTCATATGGAAAAACAAAAAACCCGGGATAATCAAAACAATCCTGGACAATAAAATAACTTCAGGAGAAATCACCATCCCTGACCTCAAGCTTTACTACAGAGCAATAGTGATTTTTTAAAAACAGCATGATTTTGGTACAGAAACAAACATATTGATCAATGGAATGAAATCAAAAACTGAGAAGTAAACCCACATACCTATGATCACTTGATTTTTTTTTTTATAAAGAATCCAAAACCACACAGTAGAAAAAAAGAAAACAACTTCAATAAATGGTGCTGGTCTAACTGGATGTCTACTCTTAAAAGAATGAAAGTAGATCCATATTGATCACCTTATACAAAGCTCAAGTCCAAGTGGATCAAGGACCTCAACATAAAACCAGATACACTAAATCTCATAGAAAAGAAAGTGGGAAATACTCTTGAACACAATTTCCTCAACAGAACACCAATGGCTCAGGCTCTAAGATCAACAATTAATAAATGGGACCTCATGAAACTGCAAAGCTTCTGTAAGGCAAGGGATACTGTAATAGGAAAAATGGCAGCCTACAGATTGGGAAAGGATCTCCACAAACCCTATATCTGACAAAGGGCTCTTATCCAAAATTTATAAAGAACTCAAGAAGTTAAGTACCAACAACCCAAATAATCCAATTTTTAAAAATGGGGCACAGAGCTAAACAGAGAATTCTCAAAGAACATACATGGGGCTGGACCTAGGCCTCTCTGCACATATGTAGCAGAAGTGTAGTTTGGTCTTCACATTCATCCTGAACAACTGGAGCAGAGGCTATCCCAAAAGCTGTGGCTTGTACGTGAGCCATGTTCTTCTAGCTGGGTTGCCTTGTCTAGCCTCAGTGGGAAAGGATGTACCTAGCCTCACAGAGACATGATGTACCAGGGTAGGGGAATACCCAGGGGAGGCCCCACCCACTCAGAGAAGGGGGAAATGGGAAGAATTGTGGGAGGGAATAACTGGAAGGGAGCAGTGAGTGGGATGCAAAGTGAATAAGTAAAATAATAACTTAAAAACATGAAAAAAGGAAAATAAAAAATGAAAGAACCACTCGAGGTACAATAATTTCCAACCTCAAATTGTGCTACAGAGCTAGAATAATGAAAACAACATAGGATTGGTCTTAAGAATAGACACATTGAAGCCAGGCATGCTGGTGCACGCCTTTAATCCCAGCCAAGGCTATACAGAGAAACCCTGTCTCAAAAAAAAAAAAAAAGAATAGACACATTGATCAGTGGGATCAAACTGAAGACCCAGACATAAATTCACATACTTATGGACACCTAATTTTTGATAAATAGGTCAGAAATATACACTGGGGAATAAAAGACAGCATCTTCAACAAATGGTACTGTTCAAACAGGATGGCTACGTATAGAAGACTCCAAATAGAACCATACTTATCTCCCTACACAAAACTGAACCTTAAATGGATCATGGTCCTCTACATAAAGCCAGATACACTGAACCTGACAGAAGAGAAAGTGAGGAACAGCACTGAATCCCTTGGCATAGGAAAAGACTTTATGAGCAATTAATAAATAGGGCCTCATGAAACAGAAGCTCCTGTGTGGCAAAGGGCATCGTCATCCAGACAAAGCAAAAGCCTGCAGATGGGAAAAGAGTTTCTCCAACTCCGCATCTGACAGAGGACTAATATCCAAAATATACAAAGAACTGAAAAAATGGACATCAAGAAAAAAAGTAACCCAATTTAAAAGTACTTATTTAAATAGTATTCTCTAAAGAAGGAACTCAGGAGGCTAAGAAACACTTGAAGAAATGTCCAACATTTTTAGCAATCAAGAAAATGCAAATCAAAAGTACTCTGAGGTTTCATTTTTACACTTGTCAGAATATCTAATATCAAAAAAAAAACCCAAACTAAATGACAGCTCACACTAGCGAGGCTGTGGAGTAAGAGGAACACTCATTTATTGCTGGTGGCGATGCAAACTTGTACAGCAGCTATGGAAATCAGTGTGGCGGTTCCTCAGAATGGTGAGAATCAAGCTACCTCAAAATCCGACTGTACTGCTCATGCCCAAAGGAAGGTTCAGTCAACCACAGAGACTCTTGCTCAACTCTGATCATGGATCATCGTTCTTCTATTCATAATAGCCAGAAACTGGGTAAAAAAACGCCTATATGTCCCTCACTAAAAGAATGGATAAAGAAAATGTGGTACATTTGTGGTACAAAATGAAGTTTTATTCAGCCATTTAAAATGTAACTGTGAAATTTTCAGGTAAATGGATAGAATTAGAAAAAAAGGTCATCCTGAATGGAATAACCCAGGCCCAGAAGTATGGTATGTGCTTGTTTGCATGTGGATATTAGTTTCTAAGTCCACAATAACCAATGTAAAATCTGTGGAACCACAGAAATCAGGTAGAGACTAAAGGGCTGAGTGCAGAGGGGATAGATACATCTCCCTACAGAAGGGGGGTAAAGCAGATATTGGTGGATGGAGGGGCTTGAACAGGAGGATCAAGTAGGGATGGGGTAGAGAGAAGGGTCAAGTAAGGAGATATAAGGAGAGACAGCTAAAATTAATGGCCATTTGAGGGGTAGTGTGGAAACCTAATACAATAGAAGTTTCCTAAGATATATACATTAATGAAGGCGATCTAAACGAAATTGCCAAATAATGGAGAATAAGAGCCCCAACCTGGTTATCTCACCAAATGAATCTCCCATTACCAGGACTAGGTCACACCTAGCTGAGTTGTTAGCCAAAGGGATCCCCATGGGGATCCCCAAACAACCCAGGCTGTTGTCAAGACCACAGATGTGGCCCCCATAGACTCCTAACAGTGGAAGCAGGGGCTGTTGCCTCATTTTGGGATCCTTTCTTCCTAGGTCCACTGCATATATATTATAGCTTTCAATTTAGTAATTTATGGGACTTCTGAATGTGTAAACGAATCTCTGACTCTTGTGCCTTCTCTTGGGCTCTCTTCATTCTGTTAGGTTGCCTTGTGACGATTTTTGTTTTAGCCTATCATACTTTATTTGTTGGGTTTTATTGATTTCTCTTAAAAGCCTGCTCTTTTCTAATGATAGACAGAATGAGAGTGGATATACATGGGAAGGGAGGGAGAGAAGAACCGGGAGAGGCAGAGGGAGGAGAAACTGAAATTGGGATATAGTATAGGAGAAGAGAATCTATTTTCAGTAAATGGGAAGACAGTGAAAATAAATAAATAAAAGCCTCTTGTCCTAAATTCTCAGTGCTACACTGAGTGTAGTCCCACCAGTCTGGGAAAAAGACTACCAATAAGCTATAAATTGTGTCTATGTAGTCATCTCTAGTGATTTCCCTATAATAAGGCATATATCTGCAGTTAGCCTACCGGCTTCCCTGGCTGGAGATCTCATTTAAAATATTTCACTTGTATTAGAAGTCCACATAACCCCTCAAATGGCCCTCAGTTATAGCCTATATTCCCTCCCTTACACCTTTCTTTCCTTCTCTTTCCTATTTGATCCTCCTGTTCCAAGCCCCTTCCATCCATATCTATATATTCTATTTCCCCTTCCTAGGAAGAGCCTTCCCTCTTTCCTAGTCCCTTACCTTTGTAGTCATATGAATTGTAGACTGCTTATGGAGACTTAACAGCTGACATCTGTGAATAAGCAAGTGCACACCATATGTGTCTTTTACTGTCTCAGCTACCTCAGTGAGGATGTTTTTTTTTCTCTAGTTCCCTTCATTTACCTGAAATTTCATGATTCCATTTTTAACAGCCAACAATATTCCATTGTGTAGATATACCACATTTTCTTTAACCACTCATCTGTTGACAGACGTCTAAGCTGTTTTCCTGGATGTTATAAATAGAGCAGCAATGAACGTGATTGAGCAAATGCAGTAGACAAGATAGTCTTTATGACATGACACAGAGGGTGAGGATGTGGTAGGGACCAGTGTGGGGACAGCATGGATTTATTTTGGCAACATTGAAATGGGAGTGAGGATATAGTAGGGAAAGTGTGAAGATGGAGTGGAAATGATGGACAATAACTTGTGAGAACTGAGAGAACACTGAGGAAAGATGGAGACAGCATGGACAAGCAGGGTCATAATGTGGTAACAGCATGAGAGACCAGGTAGGACAGTAAATACACTGGGACAGAGTGAGGATAGCTTGATACAGAAGGAATAACATGGCCACGGTTTGGGGAAGCCACTGAGATAGTGCAGAAGACAAAAGGAATGTGAGGACTATGGGGACGATATGGTGACAGCTTGAGATCATCATAAGAGTAACGGAGAACATCACAGGGACAGTGAGAGAACAGAGCCTACCTTGTGTGTGACCGCAGCCCTGTAGCACACCATAAGCAGGAAGATGGTGAAGACTGTAATGGTCATCCAGAGCTCGTCCAGCTCCCCCCAGGTACCATCCAATTCCATCTCTACACAGAGAGGAGCAGTCAGGGTTTTTTCCAACAAGGGGATGCTGGGGGTAATTTCTTTTGTAGCAAGGGACATCAGAGGGTGCAGGAGAAAGGACCAGCTAAGCTGGTCAGGCAGACCCATCCTAGGGCCAGTTTTCTGCTTCTTGCCCTATCTAGGCCAATAGCCCTCTTCTCTAACTGTTCTGGTTTAGTCCCTGGGCTCAATACACTTTGAACCTAATGGCATGACCTAGATTATCCAGGAGTCCTCCATGCCTGGTCTACCTGATCTAAGTAAAGACCTGTTCTCCTATAGGCAATGGCTCAGAAGTCTGCCTGACCCTCTGCATGTCCTTCGGTCACCAAGCCCAGAAGGCCACAGCTTGTGCCTAGAGATAACTTGATGTCACTGAAGGTTCACACCAGGAAGTAGGCCAGGCCGCAAACTATAGGAAATGTCAGCTGTGTAGATTAGAAGGACAGGCCTTTGGAGACATATTGATCCTCAAAAAACTGTGTGTGTAGGGAAAAGGGTGCAGGTGCCCTCAGAAGGTGAGGGCTGTGTTTAGCTTTGATGACTCAAATATGAACATTGAAGTGGCGGTTAGGGATATTCTGATACCCAACAGGGAGTGGGTGTTATGTAAGATGTATCTGTGAGGACCCTAGTATGTTAGGCATGTACATGTGTGTACACATCTGTGTACAGATTGCATATTGGCTGAGTGATACTAAATACACCGGTCTGATGGATCAGGTGTGTATCTGGTAGACCCTCCTCTGAGGTACTCAGAACACTGACCTCAGTCCCTTTAGGGCACAATTAGTGTCACATAAATAGTCAATATCCACACACATAGGCATCCAAATTCCTTGTGGAGACAAGGGCAGGCAAATCAGGCTGCCCTGAGTGTGTTGGCCATAATAACTTATTGTACACATAGCCTAGAGATGGCTCTGCAGTGTCACAGAGACACCCTTAGTCAGGAAGAAGGACAGGGACAGATGGAAAGAGTCAGGATTTATATGTTCTTTGTGTTCCTTTCCTTAGGAGATTTTTTAGGGATGTCTCAGTTCAGCAGAACTCTTCAGCTGATTGTAAGCAAAGATGAGAGAAGGCCCCGTGAACCAAACCTTCTCCCTTGTTGAGGGATGACCTCAGGCATGGCCAGATATATACAAATGCTCAGAGAGAGATGGTATGGACTTGGACACTAAAGACTCCACAGCAATTGACTTAGGCACATTGGTATAACCTCAGAAAGAACCAAGACACTTTCACTGGGTCCCAGGGAAGTGTTAGGTGGCTTATTTGTACAGAGAAAAGAAGTCCACGACAATAGCACTCCACATCAATGTCTCCAGGGTAGAAGAGCATGACCATGCAGGTGAGACTGACTTTGTTCTTGTTGATCTGCTACTTGAATGGAGGCCTGTGGTGTATTCCCAAGGCACCTGGACATTCCCTGTTGGAGAGAGAAGTCATAGTAGTTGCTACCAAAGGAAAGAATTTGCCAAGCTCAACACCCTGCCCATCACAGCCTCAAAACCATCTACCTCCTCCCATCCCCAGACCCCACCTTAAACTTTATGGATTGTTTTCTCAATGAAGGATCACTCCCTAAATGAAAGGAGCATAGACAGACTCTAGAAGGCAGATACACAGGAACTCCTATCAACTTGAACTAAGTTACCTTTCCTGGTAATGGCTGCCCAACCTGATTTGTCTAGGCAGGAGGCTGGTCCAGCTTGACATCCAATGGACTTCTGAGTTCCAAAGCCATCCTCCCACCAGTTCTCTCGTCCTTGTGGTCTTGCTGGCCAGGTAGACTGCATTGCAGATGAAGGACTTGTCAGTCCAGGTGTGCAGGATTAGTCACTGAGTCACTAAGGAAATAGAGTCCAGACTGCAGAACATGTAGGAAGATGTACATACCACTGCACAGGGAACAGGGGTTCCAGGACATAGTCATTTGTTCAGGTACACCACTAGACAGGACTCCAGGATTCACCATGGAGCCAGAAATGTCCCCACAGCAAGGATCCAGAAAGAAAACATGAGGCTGTGGTTCTGGCTACAAGATAGGGAGGATATGTGAGTATCCTATCAGACATATCTGGGTCTAAGACCTTGGAAGACATCATTCTAATCCTTTCCAGGGCCCTCCCTGGTCCTTTGCAAAGATCAGGCAGAGTTCAGCAGCTGGGCTTGTTAGCATCAGATGCTCACTTGAATTACTCATCTGCATTGCCTTAACCCTACTCTACTCTAGGATTTCCTGAATAGGCCATCTGTATGAAGTTCCCTCAGTTGACCCTCCATCCTCTCCCTCAGCTTTGCCTTCCCTGCCATCTTGGCTCCTGCAGTTCTGTATCACCCTTGTTCCTTCCACTACTGTCTGTAGTGATTTGAATAAGAATGGCCCCTGTAGACTCGTATGTTTTAATCCTTGGTTCCCAATCAGTAGAACTTTCTGGGAAGAATTAGGAGGTATGGCCCTATTGGAGGAGCTATGTCACTGGGAGCAGGTTTTGAGGTTTCAAAAGCCCCATGCCATTCATTCCCAGTTAGCTCTCTCTACCTCATGTCTGTAGATCAAGATGTAAGCTTTCAGCTACTGCTCCAACTTCATGCCTACCTGCCTACTGCAATGCTCCCAATCATGGTGACTATGCCCTCTAACCCTCTGAAATTGTAAGCCCCAGATAAATGTCTTCTTTTATAAGTTACCTTGATCATAGTGTCTAATCATAGAAATAGAAAAGTAACTAAGAAAGAAGTTGGGACCAAGGAGTGTGTTATTGCTGTGAGAGGCCAGACAGTGCTAGGATTTTTTTTGTAATTTTGATTATAATTTCCAGGAGGGACTCATGCCCCAGTCCAAGTAGACAGCTAAACTTGGCATTATCAACTACATGGCTGCAGCTTTAAGAGTCATGAAGGATACTTAAGTAAAGGGGCTGTAGAATCTTCCTCTGTGCTAAGGAGTTCATGAGTCTGACTGTGTGACGGGACTCCCTGCCTGGAGTCACTGATAGCCCATTGCATAAAGTTATAAAAGTAGAACCTGAATTGTATTGAAGACCCCATAATGCCAGAGATGTCAGAGCCATGGGATGGCTGCCAGGGAAATATAATACAGGTAATACAACCATCCCAAGAGAGAAGAAGTGTATGTGGTCATCAAAGCTGTAAAGTTGAAGCCATTTAAACCCTTTGACATTAGACATGGAGCTTCAAGATTTGGAGTTTGTTCTGCTAGGTTTCAGTCTTGCTTTTGCTGAGTATTTCCTCAAAATGCCCCCAATTCTTCCCTTTTAGGATGAAAATATATTTCCAGTATCATTGTATGCTGAAAGTATGTAATTTTCTTTAGGACGTTATTGGGGGGTTACAATAAAAGATTCCTTTGAGTCTCAGAAAAGACTTTTGATTTTGGACTTTTAAGTTGTGCTGAGACTAGAAAAGTCTACAGGGACTTCTAATATAGGACTAAATACATTTTTCACTATGATATGGCCAGGAACTTATCTGGTGGTTTGAATGAGAACAGCCCCCATAGACTCATATGTTTAACTACTTGGTTCACAACTGATGGAACTGTCTGGGAAGGATTAGGAGGTATGGCCCTATTGGAGGAGCTATGTCACTGGGAACAGGTTTTGAGGCTTCAAAAGCCTATGACATTCCCAGTTAGCTTGCTCAGTCTCAGACATGTGGATCAAGATATAAGTTCTCAGCTACTACTTCAGTTTCCTGCCTCCCCACCTGCTGTCATACACCCTGCCATAATGGTCATGGACTCTAACCCTCCGAACCTACCAACCCAAAATAATTGCTTTCTTTTATAAATTACCTTGGTCACTTATATTTGGTCACAACAGTAAAAAAGTAACTAAGATGGTAGTATCTGGCATGATTAGTGACCCCCCCCTGTTCTCAGGCCCCACAAGCTATTCACAAACTCATGTCCATGACCCTGGTCATACAGGCTAAGCCATCTGAGTTGACTTTGAGCTACAGAGGGTGAACAAATCCCACTGCTAGACTCTTGGCTCTGATTCTGCACTGACACAATGTCCACGGGACACTTCCTTAGCCTGCCTGCTACTTGGATTCCTAAATCTGGGCTCTGGGTTCCAGCTTGACCTCAGCCCTCCTCAAATCTTCCTCCTTGACTTCCTCCTGAGGTTCACACCCAGTAAACCTGACATGAACCTTCCCAGCATGGGCATCCCTGGCCTGGCCTGACTTCCCTGGATGACTCTGTGCTTCTGGTCCTCTGCAGGGTATTTTTCTACTGGGAACTCAATGATCTCAGCTCCAGCTCCATTACTGCCTCTTCTCTTACCCTGTACCCCACACTCATGCCTGCCTTCTCCTACATGGTGCCAGTGTCTCTACACCTAAGGAGGTCTTTCCAGAAGATCCTCAGCCTTCAAATTTAGAGTGTATCAACACTCTTGAAGAAGATAGCCATATTTCTATGCTCTGTGATCCTGGTGCACCTCCTTCAGTCCCAGAACCCTGCAGAGCTAGTACTTCACCCTCTAGCACATGCCTCTCTGGTCATATATGTTCATCTCTTCCTTCTCCCCATGTAGTCCACTGCTCTTGCACCCCACACTGCTGTACCAGTTATACTCCTTCCTATCCCTGTCTCAGTGGGGTCCCTGTCCTCTGAACAGCCCATACTTTTCCTTTGTCTTAGCCAGCTCCAGGGACCTTCCCTGCCTAGGTCCCCTCTCAGTATACCTAAAGGCCCCTTCTGACCACCAGCACAGGTTCCTTCTATGGCTGTGCCATCCCTGGATGTGAGGTCAAGTCTTTAACCCTTTCTGTTCACCATCTAGCTCATATTCTGTGTTCTACCCACGTGCTGTCAGCACACACACACACACACACACACACACACACACACACACACACACCATTCTCTTCCCACAGATTGGTTGGGATTCCCCTAAGGAAGCACTGTTAAGAGAGAACAGGGAGCCACTGCACTCATGTTTGGGCTTTTACCTGAATAAGAAGCCTCCTTCTCCAGGGAGGTGGTAAAGATAGAGTGAACGGTCTCAGTCAGCCCAGGAACCTACGGAGGCTATGAGCACAGAGAAGCAGGTAAGGACCAGGTTTCCTCATTTCTCCCCTGGGTCTCAAGGGTGCTACCTCATCCACCCCCACCCATCCACGTGATGCAGCTTGAACCTGATCTAGACTCCCTTTATGCCCTGACAAGAAAGGGGAACTTTAGGTAGTACCTTCTGCCACCCAGTTTCAATCCTGTTCTTAGCCTGTGCAGAGAGATGGGCGTGGGGTGGCATTCAAACCTTTGAGACAATTAGGTTGCAACTCCTAAGAGGAAAGATTCCAGAGCTAAGCTCCTGGAAGCCATGGACCATCGCAAAAAAGGAGGCAGTCACTTTCATATTTCCCACGCATGAGTTGTGTCAGCCGGTAAAGGAGAGTGCAGTGGAAGAAGGCCTTAAGACCTGAGTCAGCAGAACAGAACAGCCAACAACCCATGGAAGAGTGGGAAGTAGTTGGAATACCAGACTGTGGAGGGGTCCCTCTGCTGCACAGGTAAGATGACAGCCTGAAGAATGTCGACCAGACAGGGTCCAGGGATGACACAGGCTGGAGCATGGGCCAGTGGATCTGAACACACACAACAACAACTACTACTACTGCTACCGCCACCAGAGTCAGCCTCAAGGAGATGATGGGAGACATCAGGAGACCGATGAGACGAACTTGATCTGTCTGGAAGCTGATAGGACCAAATCAGCTGAGTCAGCAGAGAGGAGGTACCCAGAGGAAGCAAGATCTCTGCAGCCGAAATCTGCAGGGCTAACAAAGAGGAGCAAGATCTCCGCAGCCGAAATCTGCAGGGCTAACAAAGGTGAGTTGATAGAGGGGAGTAGGCATGGAGGAATCCAAAGCTCATCCAAGAGGGACTCTAGGCCTGCTGTGGAAACCAAGAGTGTGTCTAAGGTTTAGGAGTCAATCTCAGTGCTGAAGAGATGAGATGAGGAGCTGAGCGCGAAGCCAAGATGGGCAGGAAGAAGGATAGGAAACTCCTAGGATCAGGTGGGACAGCTCCAGTTGAGCTGTGGAGGCTGGACTTTCGGGAGGACAAAGGCAGGTCCAGGAGCTCAGGGAACTATGAAACAGCAGAGAGGAGCCAAGGTACCTAAGATTTCAAGGTACCAAGTTGAGCAGCCACAGGAGAGCATAGGAGACCTGGATAAACCTTTATGTGGGAGCTGGTGTAGCTGGGAATATGGGAAAATAGAATAACCAGCTACAGGAGATCTAGAGGAGAAAGGAGCATAAGGAATCTGACCAAGCAGCCATAGTGGGGCTGGGGAAGCTGAGAGTATGCACAGCCAAGCTGAGAAGCTAAGGGAAAACAGGGGTAGGTGAGGGTGTGAAGTACCAGAATCTGAGCTACAGAGGAGTGGGGCGGGTGGGACTACGGAGGACCGAGTTGAGAATCTACAGAGAGCCAGGTGGTAGTTCCATGGCTTCGGGATAGTCCTTGGAGTTTAGAAAAACAGTGTGAGACAGATGCTACAGGGAAGCTGAACCAGACTGAACATTTCCAGGGGTCCTGGAGGAATTCTGGGAGGTCATGGAAACCTTAGGAGCTCAGGAAACTGGACTGATCACCTATAGTAGAGCTGAGGCAGCTCTGGGGAGCTGGGGTAGGTGGGGTGTGGGGAGCAGGCTGGACAGCTGGGGGGGGAGCTGGGTGTGGTAGGTGGGGTTTTAGGGACCAGCTGAGCAGCTACAGGTTAGCTAGGGTAGGTGGGAGTATAAGGACCAGGCTGGACAGCTCTGGAGGAGCTGGGGAGGTGGAGCTGTGGGAAGCAGGCTGGACAGCTCTGGGGGAGCTGGGGTAGGTGGGGTTGTGGGGAGC